>NC_090825.1:134425000-134725000 GCF_028021215.1 Eschrichtius robustus
GCCTTTATTATGTCATTATTAGTAATACATTTTTACTCTCCAAACAGGTTACTCTGTGTGCTTCTTGCGCTTATGGGAAAGAAGCAGGTCTGACCATCTCCTGAGTGAGACTAATGACCCATGAAATAAAACTTGGGAGGTGCTTTTTGGAGCTGTATAGCCAGTGTCATCATTCCCTTGATTTCATCCTTACATTCTGACCTCTCTTCCTTCTGGAAGGGCTATGATTTGACCCTTCAGGATTCCCCAGAATGCTTCATGGAGGACATCAGTGGAGCAAAAATTGAGTCCCCTGATTCATAGCCTCCTAACTGCTCACCAGGAACTTACCTCTGTTTAGATTCCACTAAATTCCCCTGAACTTCATCTAAAAATATGAAAAGGTGAGGGCGTAGTCTGGTGGGTAAGAATTCATGGAACCTTTAAACCTCGCTGTCTATACAGTTTGATCTAAATTAGTATATTGAAGCATTCTGAAGAAATTCAGTTCCTCTTTGTCTCACCTCTGAGTCACAGCCAACTGAAGGGACAAAATCAATTGTGAGATCTGCCACAGATATTTTGGCACTAGCACTCATGTTGTGGTGAGGTGTGCTTAGAATGTTGTCATAGAGTGAATTCTTAACCTTAGTAAGTGCTTATTGAGAATAATTTCTTATATGCCCTGAATTAAGTATTGGAAAAAAGAGAAAATATATGTAACATAATTCCTGCCCTCAAGGGGAAGGTAAGACTCACACAAATGAATTCTGTACAGTATAAAATGGTATGTTGTTAACAACCAAACTGAATATAGAATAGACGCTTGACATTCAAAAAGGGTAAGTCCAGAGACGTATGTGAATCCCCCAATATGTAAAATATTGTTATAAGATGCATGGGGTAAGAACATTACTGAGCGAATGCTGATTAGAAGGGCTCCCACACAGGAGGAATGACAGTTTAAAATCTCTGCCTCAGCCAAATGACCAGCAATTCTGAATTGGACGTTTTGGAAAGTTAGCAAATGGTTGAACAAGAATGTTAACTATGTGAATGCCAGCCATCTACTGTAATCATGCCAATACATATCTTATGCATGATAAATATCGTGAATAACTTAGAAGGGAAGATGATCATTTTGGGGGAGAAGTATCAGACTTCAATGATGAAAAATGGAAGTCAAAATAGACTCTGAAATATTAGTAGAATTAGGAAATCAGAACAACAGTATTCCCGGAGAGGACTGAAAGGAAATGAGGTAGGTCTGAACTCTGTCCTAGGCTAGCAGTGGTCATTGGGAAAGCACTTGCAGTGTTACAGGTAATCCATATCCTCTTAAGCTGGTGCCCATCCTTTGACCTCAGACCACTATCTATCGTCTTCCCCTCCATTACAGCTAATCTCCCAAGGTCTGTGTCTCATCTTCCCACCCATATTTTGCCCCCAGGTCCACTGTCCCCCCGTATAGTTGTGCAGATTGCACACGATGTCATATCTAAGGGAACATAATTTACATAGTCGACATCACTAAGATTGGTAAAACTATTATGACAATTTTTCTTCAGATGACAGTAAAGTATCCACTTGGAGCAAAATTAGCGCATTACAGTCATTTTCTGCCCCATGGAAATAAGGTATCTTGAAGGAAGAGGTGTCATTCTCTAATTTGCACCAAGGTACTCTATGGGCAATTGGCAGGCTTTGCTTGTTGAGCGGTCAGAATCTTGGACATATTTCCAGGGGGTAGTAGTCTAGACTCTCCAGGTTTGTCAGAGAGCATGAAGAAAATAGAAAGCAGCCCCTTTGCCTTTATGCACAGGTAAAGAATATTTCTCAGTTTTTGTGTTGTTCCCAAAAAAGCTTGGAAGATCACGCATTGTGTGTAATCATCTGGGCCTAAATTGCTGTCTTATATCATAGATGAACAAGTATTATGTATTATCTTATTCATTACTGTTTTCATGGTTTACAAGTTGTATCCCCGTGCACATTTTTTCTTCTTTTAAATTTAGTACAACTTTGGAATTCTTCTGTTCTTTGCTTAGCCGTGAAACCTCGTAGTGAGAGTGACTGCTAAAACGCAAAAGCATCTTGCTGTTTGTACACCTTTAAATGAGGTATTGCTTATCACCCCCACCCTGTGCCAGCCAGCTACATTCAACACAGTCCACTGTGCATTTGACGACCAGTGGGCAGACTCTAGGTCTATTTTCCAAACGCATATTCACCAGATGACCAATCTGACAAGTTATCAAGTCACCAAATACTGTCAGACAAATGCCTTAAACCAGGTCTAAAAGACCAGCCGGACCCTTTTGCCGCAGGCATTTGGCAGAAACCGGTCTAAGTCCATCATAGCCTATGTTGTCCTGTTGTTTGGTGCCTCTGAATCTTCAGAATGAAAACTTCTTTTCTATTTTAAATTAGGAGCACTGTGCATGTCGTGAGTCCAGATTTATATAAAAGAGTGAGATTCTCTTCTAAAGATTTATTTGGGTCCAGTCTACTGAGTCTCCATCATCTTTTAGTTCAATGATTTGTTAAGCTAGCTTGAATAAATGTGTATTTTGTGTGGTTCAAATTTCAAAAGTCTCAACCATTCAGGCACAAAGGATATCTATGCCTTTTAAATGCAGTTCTATGCTAATTTGCATCCTTTTTTTTTTTTTTTTTTTTTTTGGTGGGCTTGATTTGTTTTCCAAATGGTGCCTTTACATGCATGTTGATTTTCACCAATCTGACAACTTTCCTAATTGCTGAAACTATAACTTTGAAAAAAACAAAAAAAAATCCTCAAAGCCTTTAGATACTGGTTCATGCAGTATGAATTCTGTAAACTCTACAGTTTGACAAATTGGTTATTCAGAATTGCTCATTTGGCAAATTGGTCTATTTCCCATGAAGCAACCGTCCAGAGAGCTTCCCAGTAGCCCCTCGATGCCAATTCGCACACATCCTAGTGCCCTCATATGAAAATGAGGCCCTTCCTGGTAAGAGCTCTGTTCTGCAGTGTAGGGGTGAGGGAGACAGCAGGACGGGCTGTGCCATCTCTGTTGCTGCAGCACGGGTCCCTTTGTCGCCACTGTGGCTCATCACTAATGTGCCCAACATCGGCGACACAGGTCTGCTTTCTTTCCTCTGCTTTCCTTGTTGTCACTTCCAGCACCAGTCGTTGCCAGGTGCTTCTCAGTTCTCAAAGTTTGAAGGGCCTCTACAGCTAGTCAGAGCTTCTTTATTTCACTTCAACCAGCCAACTTGTAGTGATGCTTTGAGGGTGATCCCCAATGTGTCCTTTAAAATACTTTTTATTTGCTGGATGTCCAAGGGCTGAGTTTTCTTTTGACTTTTGTTTCTTGTCTACTTGGGAGTTTGTACCTGGAACAAAGTAGCAACAAGAGTCCTAGTAATCTTGTCTCTATACCAACTAAAGCATTAATGTGCAGTAAAGCCCCTGATCTGGTGGTGTTGGAGTAATGCTCACTAATCTAGAATTCTGGCCATACTATAGTCATCATAACCATTACATATGGATTATCATTTTTCCGGGGCATAAAGAAACAACATGTAATTTCCTGGAAAATTAGATCAAATAATTGTACCTTTGGTAGCCCAGAGCATACTTTTAGAATTTATGAGGCTTCAAAATCCTTTTTACTTGCATCAATTTTGAGTTAACCATAAAAGTATGGAAATTGTTAAGGGAGAGGTTTAACTAATAGGATATTGAATGATAGAATTTGTGATGTGCTAATTTTCCTAAAAGTGTCTGCTTCTTTAAGATCTCTAGTCTGTTTTGTTGGGGGCAGGGAGAGTGTGGGTAGTAGGGTAGAACTGGGGAAGAAAGAAAGAAATTGTAATTTCTAATCAGAGCATAAACATGATTACAATTTCAGGGCCTTTGCCTTGCCCATCTGCGTCACATTCATAAGGGCAGTTATTCCACTGAATAAACTTGGGGCTTTTCCTCTCCTGTCTTCTGTTGGGGGAAGTTCAGCCATCTTTCTGGAGGAAGAGCCAGAGCTGAAGGAAGTGCCTGAGATCCTCTGGAAAAGCCCACACCGGGCAGGTTGTAACAATTAGTTCCTGGCTTAGTTAATTTCTCTCTCCAGAGACTGAACTTCCCTGACCGTTGACAGAAACCTCAGGACCCTCTGCCTAGCCCTTTGGTGCATTTCCAGCAAAGCTCAGGGTGCCTGCGTCTCCCAGTTGGCAATGTAGACTGTGTTGCTGTCAGAAATGGCTCAGAGGAAGATGGGGGTGTGATTAGCTCTAAATGAAGTTCTAAACCACTGGTACATGAAATGAAACTATTTTTTTTCTCTCTCTCTTTCTTCTTCCCCTTTCTTTAACCTGAGCTGCTGATGTAAGTGGCTCTAATTTACTTTCCCCCAGAAAACAAAGCAAAATAAAAGGCGGAATGGCAAAAAGATCCCTTTGCGAAGTGTAGCGCTTCTGCTCCTGGTAAAAGGGAGTCATTTGCAGCTTTCATGGTGTCAGTATTAATTTCCAAGCAGTCAAAGCCACAGCTAATTTATTTACAGAACAATCTCCTTGCCCAGGAGCTGGGCTGGTGAGGCAGCGGTTTCTAGCCTCCAGCTTTGTTTGTTGACAGGCTGATTTCCCACAAGGCCGTTTCCACCTGTGTTTCTGTTGTTTTTAGTGCATGTCTCCCTTTCTTCTTCCCCCCGCCACCGCCTCCCCGATGGCTGCTGAAGGGCCTTCTCATCTCCGGTCTCTCTCATCCACTTCCTCCCTCCAGCCCCAAGGCCTCCTGGCAGGGCTTTGCAGTCACTCTGCACTTACCCAGAGTCTCTGCTGGTGAAGTCCCAGGGGGCCCCGCATTTCTTTCTTTCTTTTTTCCCTTTTTTTGTTTCAAGGACAAGATTCAAAAGAGCCTGCTACACACAGGTTGTAGGGTGCACCTTCAGATGTGCCTTCAAATAGGGGCTGAGAAATTTGAATATTTGTGCTCCTGGAAATCAGCCTGTAAAATTGTCCCCCAAAGCCCATTAAATTCTGGAAAATCTCTCAGCTTTGAGGGCTTCGTTATGGAGTCCAAATGGGGACCCCGGCACCTCTCTGCCAAAGCATTCATCTCCAAAGATGCCTACAATTGAAATTATAGAGTGGCTTATTTGGCCTCAGCTCGTTGCATATCAAAGGGCGGGAGGGCAGGAGGGATATGCTTCCGCAGAGCAGTCGAGATGCTTGCTGCCTGCCAGACCCAGACAGGTAATAGATTGAGATGTTTAAAGCACGTGTCTCGTGCATGCACGTGTGCCTGCCTCTGCCATTTTATAGCTCTGTCTGCAGGGCGGCATGAAAGAGGTGAGGCATGTTTTAAAGTTAGTGATGGTGTCACGTGGGCACGGAGTGGGAAATAGGTATTAGGTAGCCCATTTTCCAGACTACGTATTTGCTAAATCAATAAGGAATATTGAGACCCAAAGAGACATCATCGTAGCTATATAACCTGCACCAAATGTTGCCACCTTGGACCCATGAGGCACTTACTGATTAAGAAATATCAGCGGAAAATGTGCCTTGCACTAATTTCTCAGCCTCTGCACAGTATACGCAACCTATTTTGTGCATCTTTCTTGCAATTGCTATTTTTCCAGATTTTGACGTATTTATTAGTTGTTTGTGTTCAAAGATTTTGTGTTTAAAATAGCCATTTATCTGCAAAAGGAAGGAAGCCAGAAGGAAAAGCACAAAGCTTTGTCCTTTTGGAACCATACATTTCATCTGGAAAATTATAAAGAACTGGAGGCCTACCAAGGGGAATTTTGTTCTCTTCGGTGGTTGAACAGAAGAGTGTAAGAATAAAAGAACTGGCCTGTGGTTTCCATTCCCCCCAGTAATTATGGAATCTAAACTAAAAAAGTTTCACTTTGCTAACAGAATCTACTTTACCTCCCTGCCCCCCTCAAACTCCTGCATCTTCTTTATTCAGATTATTTTCTCCCAAGTCTCAGATTTGTTTGCTTACAAGGGCTGTGGGATTCCTGGAGTCTGAAGGTGCAGCCATTTCTCACTTCTCATTCCTGAGCTCTCCGTGACCAAAAACTCTTCTATTTATTTTGAAAGCGGAAACAATGTCATTTCATTCCCTGCATGCATAACTCCAAGATGCCTGAAAGAATTTTCTCAAACTTTCTACTCACTCATCTTTGGGCTGAGACTCATCTTTGGGCTAAACAGAAAGTTTGGGCCCCAAAGGACAATTTTTCCGAGAAGCTGGGAACAGGTAGAGGCAAAGTCGAGTGATGAAACTCATCTGACAATTGTCATCTCCCCTCTTTGCGTCTCTGGTCTCATTCCTCCCTGTCTCCTGGGGATGCCTTGCTTTTCTCTCCTCTCAATAATGTTAGCAGTTCCTCACTCCCTTCCCCTCGCCTTGTCCTCGGGGATGAAGCAAAGGCTTTAAACCTGTAAACTGTATAAATTTTCTCCAGAATCAACTTGAAACTCAGTTTAAATTGGATGGAGAGGCTTTGCTGATGGAAGTGGCAGCCACGTACCCACACATGTCTGATCCAGCACCCGTGCTGTCGGGGCTGCAGTCTGATCACGTGGGCTAGCAAGCTCCGATGTCTGCAGTCTGGAGTGTCTTGTGTATATTGTTATGAAGACTGTTCCCCTTGCAGACTGTGAGAATGTGGGAGGGTGCTAGGTTTTTCCTTCCTTACCCAGTGGATACTGTAGCTCAGGGTCCGTGTTGAGATGCTGAGTCTCCGATGCCGTAGATGATCAGAGGCCCTATGGAAATGGGCGTAGCTGATGCAGCTTGACGTCCATACCCTCAGATGTACAAGAAACAGAACTCTTCCTTTTTCTAAACTAAGTTTTGGTTTCACAGACGATTCTACTGATGAGGCAGAAACCTAATCTCCGTCAAGTTGGGGTTTCCTTAGTCCCTCTTCCCCAAGGGTGAGCTTTAGGTCTAGGTGATCAGCATGGTTCCCAGAACTTAGGCAGGTCAGCTCAGCAGCGTTCTCAGCATCTTGTCTGAGTTGCTGTGGCCTGTGTGGTCCTCACTTGGAATCCAGGCTGGTTGCTGCTGAGGCATCCCTTGTTGTATTCAGTCTCATCCCCCAGCCCTGGCAACTCACTCGTCTGCTCCTGAGGACCGGAGTGCTGTTGGGTGACCAGGTTTCCCACTGAAGCATGGAAATCCCCACCAGGCTGTGTAGACCACCTGCCTCATGCCCCACTGCCCACTCTCTCTCCAGGGGTCTTGGGGCGCTCTGAGGAAGCAGAGAACGGAGCCCTTCTCTGGGAGCCCTCACATTTCTGCCTCAACACATCCTCTCCACCTCTCCCTTTCCTCAAGTCCAGAGGAACTTTCTGGTCTTCAGGGGAAGCCCAGTTCTTCTGGAGCCTCCTTGCTTTACTCACGATGGCTTTCCCAGACATTTTGTGAATGCCTAGAACCCTCTTTGTAAAGGCTTTTGAAACACAAAAGCCTGAAAGAAACTTCTTTTTTCTTTGCTTTGAATCCTGTCACCGTCATTTTAAGAACCTGCGACTTGGACTGTTGCGGGGGAATGATATGGAGAAGGGAAATCTGGAAGAAAAGAAAAATGTGCAGCCACTATAAACCAGCTATCCCCCCTTTTTTAATATTCGTTGCAGCTAATTAACCAGCTTAATTCACCTGTCCTTTGTTTAGAGACCGTTTAAATAACTTTTCTATCATACCAAGAGCCAATGACAATAGTGTACATAGTTAATGCTGGTGACCAGGATCATCTTACTAAGTAGTTCCTTTTAACAGTCTTTCAGATCATTTACATGGCAGGTTATAGTTTTTGAATTAGCACTGTCATGAAGAACATGAGCTTTGGAATCAGACCCAGTACTGCACTTACCTAACAGGTCAGTGGCCTTATGCAAATAAAAGAACTTCTCTAAGCTTCCAGGTCCTTGGGTGAATTACATTAGTGTTATTAGGTGATGTAGATGAACTAAGATGTGCACAACACCTAGCACATAGTAAATACTTATTATTCATCTTCTATTTCTACACATTGCCACTGGAACAGGTTACTTCTTATGAGAGCAGATCTGTAGCGTTAAGAGCTCAGAATATGAAGTGAAATGGAATGAAGGTGGTAATTTATAGCCAAGATTAAAGGGTGGCAGAGAGAGAAATTCTTCTGGTCATCTCACTGGATGAACAGACTGATTGAGAGGAAGAACAGTAGATCAATTTTCTAAGTTAATTTTTCTTGAATTTATATCCCATCCGTTTAAAATTGGGAATGATAAGAATGTATTACATTGAGTAGGGGATGCTGTTTGTAAAATTTTGTGGTTGAAGTTTACATTTTCTCCTGAGCTCCCTAGAAGCCAAAGTAAAAAGGGAAACGCATTATATAGTCTACATTATTAGAAGGGAGAGGCATATAAAAATGTCATGAATGATATAAGGGAGATGAAAACTTCTTCCTCATCTTGACCTTATTTTTATGTTGTCAGTCTGTGGACTAGAGAGATTAAAAGAAGTTGGATAGGGAGAGGCATAGAAGATAGGTTACAGAATTAAATTTCTCTCTCTAAAATGAATAGAGGCCAACTCAGAAAGAAATTCTCCTTAGATCTAGAGCTATTTAAAATAGAAAGAAGGAGGAGGAGAAGGACAGACAGAGCCTCAGAAAGTCTCTCAAAAGCTTTGGAGGGCACTATGCTGCTTCATGAACTCCACAGGAGCCCTTTCTAGCATCTTTGCTTAGAGGTGCAGCCTTGGGGAAACCCCTGCCAATTATCATACAGTACCAGTAAATCCTGGGAAATTAAGTTTTAATTCTTGATCCACTTAGGCAAGTGCTGGGCCTCAGTTCTCTATGGAAAAATAGTAGTCATAACCTCCGTCCTTTTCTATTCCCAGGGTAGGTTCTTTTCTACTCCCCCTAAAATACTTCCTGACACCTATATTGCACCAGGCACTGTAATATACACTGAGGATGCAATAGTGAGCATGACAGACATGGCTTCTGTCCTTGTGGTACCTACATTCTAATGGGAGAGACAAGCAAACAAGCAAACAGACAAATAAAATAATCGGAGCTCGGGCTAAGTACTGGAAGACTGAAACATAGGGCTTGAGGTAGGAGCTATCTGGACTGGAAAAGGGTTGAGATTTGGGAGATTCAGGGATAGTCCATTTGAGAAAGTGACATGTTAGCCAAGACCTTAAGGATAAGAAGATAGCAGATATACAAAGAGAAAGGAAAAAAAAATCCTTCCAGACAGAGGAAAGAGCAAGTTCAAATGTCATATAGTGGGAAAGAGCATGGCATATCGCTAGAGCAAAATGAGCAAAGGGGAGACCTGTACGAGATATGTTTGGAGAGATAAACAGGGCTCCTATCCTGTAATGCTCAGTGGCCAAAAGAGGCAGGTGTTTCCTTCTAAGTGTGATGGGAAGCTATTGAAAGGTTTTAAGATGGAGAATTACATGGTCTAATTTGGAGTTTAAGCAGACCACACTTGCTGCTAATGGCAAGCAGAATAAGAAGAGATGCCGAGAGGCAGTCAGGAAGGGCCATCCTCTCTTGCCTTGAAATAGCCGCAAGCATTCCCTAGTGTCCAGACTCTACCAGGACAGCTTCTCTCATAGCTGGACCCAGTGCTGGGAAGGAGGAGCCTAGATTTGCCTGTTTGCTAATTAACTGCTCCTGATCCCTCCAGGGAATTCTGTCCGTATATCATTGGGTAGATCATTAAACTGACTTCAAAAATTAAGAATTACATGGGCTTTCTAAAATTGACTTATTTTAATATTTCTTGGATATTATTTTGTGAAAACCTCTCAATGAGAAGAGGACTTTTTAAATTCAGCTCTTCAGCTTTAAAAATTCCTGCGACAGGACTTCCCTGGTGGTCCAGTGGTTAAGACGCCACGTTTCCAATACGGGGTGCACAGGTTCCATCCCTGGTTGGGGAAGTTCCGCATGCCATGTGGCATGGCAAAAAAAAAAAAAAAAAAAAAAATGCCTGTGACAAATCTTTGTTCTCACTGCCCCGGAAACTAGGGGAGCACAAAAAGGGAGTGAGAACGACAACTCTCGTACTAGGGTGGAGATGGGGGGGTCTGGGGCCAGCTCTGCCCTTGATATATGACTTTAGTCTGCCCCTTCCTGAGTCTCTTCGTCTTGTAAGGGCATTAGAAAAATTATCTCTAAGGCTATCCCTTCAGCTCATAAAGGTCTATGATTCTTTGGCCTTGGATCAGAGCAAAGATCGAGGTTGATCATTAGCAACTGATTTTTCTGAGTGTGAAACTAGTAGCAAATAGCGGTCCTCTTACTGTGTTTCTTTGGTCTCTTTTTCTGACACCCCATTTTTGGGTTTAACATGTCCAGAATCTCCTTTGAAGGCAATTAATTTTCAATCCCTTCCTTCCCACCCCCTAATCCACCAAATAAAGGTGTTCAAAGGTGGTTATATGGGCGATAGTCTTTGCTTGGGCTGATATGTGAGAAACACACCCTGCGTGTGTTTCTGGGGCTTCACTTGCTGGTTTCTTCATTCTGCTGGACACCTTCTGCAAAATGTGATCCATGGCATGAGTTCTTTTGCCGTTCCCACTGCCTACAAATCAAGCTCTTAATAGCCCAATAAAATCATGAGATTTGGGATTTTAAAAAGTGATTGCATTGCTCGGATGCTAATGAGACACATATATCTGAAACAATTGATTAAAGACTGTGGAAAGAAGGTCTGGACACAACATGCAAGGTGGCTAATTTACAGAGGCGTGGAGCATTGCAGATAACAGAATGTCAGGCACCTTTACTTCAAAGAAATGTATTTAAAATAGCCTGCTTTTCCTTACGTATTTTCCCATGAACTATTGGGACACCAATGGAGTGAGTACAAGCAAGAGGGCTAAGTGATTCTCCCATCAGGATCCTTCTGTCTGCCAGGTTAGAGCCAACAAATGTACCAAGCTGGCAGGCCAAGTGTCTCCAGTATGTTTCTAGAATGTGTTGTGCAGTCGATAATAAATAACTCCTAAGTTGTGTGATTACATAATGATAGCCACGTTCATTCACCTGTCTATCAAAGGAACTATACTTGAGTTTGAGCTCCTTTCCCCTGGGCCCGTGAAGCGTTAGCTTGGAGTCTTTAAAATTCCTAGCAACCCTGGGCTAAGTGCGCTGGGGTGGAACCGTAGTCCCTTTTGCTTAGTAATCCATTAGTTAATGGGTGTGAGCCCGTCAGCTTTCTATTTATTCCTTAAGCCATTAAGGTTCACCTGCTGTGCATGAGACTAGACTTGACAAAAAAGAGTGATAGTTGAAATAAAATAAATATCAAGCCTTACAAGATCTGATGGGTATTGTTTAAAACATAATGGGCTTCATGGAAAGGTAAAGGTGAACCAACCATTACGAGTTGACACATAGCATCCTGGGCAAGATGCGGCAAACAGAACTCTTCCTTGGTTCTAGCCCAGAGGTGCTCACTAGTGGAGGAGAGTTATCAGTATTTGAGAACTATTTTCCAAGTGCCCCCCAATATTTGTCTGCAATGTCTACCTAAGTCTCTTGGAAGCTGGTTGATAAATTTCTCAGTCAACCTTTCAATGGCTTTTTTCTTTTTCTAACAACCCTTTAGACAAAAACCAGACTCCTTACCACGTGGCTCTTTGTGATCTGGGTCTTGCCATCTGTACAGCTTCATCTTTCACCTGTCTTTCCCTTGTTCCAGCCACAGTGATCTTTCTCAGGTCCTTTGCACATGATACTCATTCTTCCTGTATTGTTCTTTCTTGCCTTATTCATCCTTCAGATCTCAGCTTGAACACCAGTTTTTCAGAGGAAGCTTTCCTTGATGGTTCAAAGAAAGTCGGTCTTCAGATGATCTCTTGGTTTCCTGTCCTCCTACATGGCCCCTAGAAGGGTTTAACATACTGCATTTAGTCACATATATATTTTACTAAGGTCTGCCTCTCTTACTAAATGGAAAGCTCCTTGAAGCAAAGACCATTTCTGGCTTAGCTCGCCATGGTTCTCCCAGCACCTAGCATACTGCCAGTTGAATAAAGAAACCAATTCAACCTTGAGAGATCTCCATGGACAAAAAATGCAGAGGTACATTGATAGCTATTGAGTAAGATAGCTTGACATTTCTTGGGTTTTATTCCTTACAGTTAAGGTTTATTTTGTGGTGCCTAGTTTTGACTTCATCAGTTTCCATCATTATCTCCAAAAATTATCACTTTGCCCTATATAGACAACTTTATCAGCAATTTAAGATGGATATACTGGAATTAACACCGTGGTCTTCTGCTCATCACAAGTCAGTCTAGAAGACTGTCTCCCAGATTACTTGTTCTCCTGAATCATTACTTGGAAATGATTCCACTGCCTGCTTTTGTCCAGAAATCACTAAATCAGAGTCCATACGATATGGGTATTCCCAATGAGTTATAACTGCCTCTGATCAAAGATGCCCTTTAAACTAATGATACCAGTATTTTGAAGGGTTACTGGAGGCAAAAAACAATGTCTTCATAATATCCCCAGTGCAGTCTAAGCTTGTGAGAATTATAGGCTCTTTGAGAGAGAAAGGAACTTTAAATCAAAGGGCATCTATTCATCATTACTATGTGTCAGGCATAGTTCTAGGCACTCGAATATGAGGCAGTAAATAAAAATATTTACAAATAGACAAATATGTAAATGGGCTAATTCCAGAAAGAGAAAGGGGCTATGAAGAAAATAATAAGTGGTGATGTCAGAGAGGATGACTAAAAGCAGCTGCTTTCATTGGGTGTTCAGAGTCATTTAGGTTCATACGGTCCAAATTCTATGCAAGAGCAGGAATTGCTGTGTCAGCTGTTGCCACAATAATGCTGCCAGACCAGAGCCATCTGAGCATGCCCCATGGCTTCCACTTACATCATATCCATTGACATTCCATTGGTTCAAGCAAGTCATGGCTAACCCAACATCAATGGGTTGGGGTACTATACTCCACCCACATTCTGCCTCCTTGAAGTAGATTCTTAGACAACTATTTTTTCCACAACTCTTGGCTCTGCCTTCAGGAGACCCTTTCTTTTTCATTTATTCTGTAGTCATTTCTGAAAGGGTTTTTCCTTCTCAGTAACTGAGAAACTTTCTCAGCCTGCTTCCTGCCTGTTAGAAATGTGAGTGACTCAGATGTCTTTTTACATCTCTAATGGTCACAATCTCTTCTAATCCAGCATGGCTACATAACTGCCAATACAACTGTCTCAAAAACTGAGTGGACTGTTTATGTATTGAATTCCACTGAATTCTGTTCACTGAAGCCATACTCATAATTCTTGTCAAAAATGCCTTTCTTTTTAGAGGTAATTGTGCTTCTTAATTTGGGCACCTCAGGCTTCTGTGTGATCTTTCTGGGAGGCTCTTCATCCAGCTGAAGGAATCTGCTTAATCTTTTCAGAGGTCTTAACAAAGACTATGGTGGCCACATTCTTGGTTTAGACTATGTTCCTGAGCTGTATCTTAATGGCTATGTCCCTGTTTTGGTCTTTTCCTTTAGGCTGTATTTTACTTAGAGGATATTTTACTGGATGAAGAGTCTAGAGATGAAAAACAGTATCATCTTCCAACACAGCATGTGCCCAGTTTTCTGAGTTCTCTGTATTCTTTCTTAATTGTGTTTGTAAACTGGACCATTTTTTTCTGAGCTCATCTCTTTCATGTAGCACCTTATCAAATGTGGCTACCTGCAGCCAGCTCAGGCTTTTAATATTTCATTTCCAAATCTCCTTACTCCACTCCCGGTCTCCTGTCTAGATTATCTCGGGTACTCCCTTTACTGCATGTTTTACTAAATTCTTACTAAATGTTTTCTCTGTTGTATAACACAGGTCGTGATTCTCCCAACCTCCCATTGGTTCCTCACCACCCACCACTGAGTTTTAAACTAATTTTTTTTTCCAGTTTTTTCTTATAACTGCACCCACTTCTAGGCTTCTATTTCAGTGTCAGTCAGCTATTGCCACAATAATGTCGCCTAACAAATCACTCCAAAGCTCAAGGGTTTACAACCACAGCAAGTTTTAATTCTCACCCTTGCAGATTTGCAGGGCAGTAGATCCAAGGAACAGCTGATATTGTCAGCATGGCTGGGTGACTCTGCTTCCAGCTGAGGGTCAGTGAAGCTCAGCTCTGAGATGTCAGTGGCCTCTGGTCTGTTCTGTGTGTAGACACTTCAGGATCCAGGTTGACATTTCAACAGCTTTCTGGAGGAAGCTGTCCTCCTGGCAGGTCTCTGGAGTGTAAGAACCTAGTCAGAATTCACAATCACATCTACGGCCTCTGCCTGTATCATGTCAGCTCATGTTCCATGGACCTCAGCAAGTCACATGTCCAAGCCCAACATCAGTAAGATGAGGAGGCAGACGGCATCCAGGCCAGTTTCCCTCACAGGGCTCTTCTCAACATGTAATTATATGTTTGCTTATTAATTTGCTTTTTTGTGTGCTGAATTATTGCCCACATCCAACTGCTCTTACACTCATTTCCTAGCATAATGACTGGCACTTACATATTAGAGTGAGTGAGCAAAGAAGGGACAAGTGATTTCAAGAGATTTCTTGTTCTGAGTGCAGATAGGCTCCTAATAGTCCATTCCATAACTGTGTTGATCGTGTCTAAATTTCATCTAGTTTCACCTAAGCCTGTTTCATTTATCTTTTTTGAACTATGAAAGGGCTTAGCAGGTTCACACGTCATGAAATGACTTATGGATGCCAACGTATAAGAAATATTTCTTTACTCTCTTCCTTGTGTCCCCGAGTTACCCATCTCAACCTTTGTCTTGTCTCATCCTCAGCATCAGTGCTAGGTCCTTGCCCTGCAAATTTATTGCCCAGAGTCCCCTTCCTTTGACATATGACAGTATTCAGAATGATTCTTTTTCTTTCCTGTCTAGAGCTCACTGGTACCTACTGTGGTACCAAAGTATAATGATTTGGGGAATCTTTGTTTTTCTTGTACTTATGGCAAGCATCAGCCACAAGTCATCTTCTGGTTTGATTTGGGATCTGTTGGGATAGTTTTTTCTTGTTAAAGGAGGACTCCTTTCTTGAGGTGGCCCTTTGGATGCCAGGGATACTATACTGTTAGCTTTTAAGTAGGAAGGACTTGCAAGAACTTTTTTAAAATCAAGCATATCCATCATAATGTTGCATATAATATCAAGAAATAGGAAACAACTTAACGTCTATCAGTTTGAAATCAGTTAAACATATTATGATATATCTATCTATCTATCTGTCCATCCATACACACACACACACACACACACACACACACACACAATGGAATCACAATGTCTAACATTGACAGACTGGCTAATATGTTCCAGGCACTGAATGATAACTCATTATGTGGCTTATTTAACATTATCTTCTTAGATACCTTTTAAGATAAATACTCTTATTATCAGTTCTTTTTTATAGATGAGAAGCTGAGGATTAGAAAATTTGAGTGACTTCTTTTTTTGAAGTCATTTTCAATATCTACTGATTATTGGGTTAATTCATTCCATAGACAGAGTAACTGTTGTGCCCATATGTCTTAAATAAATGGCCTTCAAGGTCCAGCAGGAACCCTCTGTCCTCATACAAAGTTGGTGAGTAATTCAGTTTTAGTTGAGGACAATTACACCCCTGTTTCATGACCGTTATGAGAATTTAATAAACATATTCCATAAAGTTAATAGAATATCACCTCATGTAAAAATAGGCCCCCAACAAGGGAATGCTAGGTGCCATTCATACCACCTCCCTGATTTTCCTGGACATGAGCTTGTGCCACAGTATACTGTGCTTGTGGGAAGAAATGGGAGCTCAGTGTTGGCCTTTTCAGTTGAGCACTTTGGGCTGTGGTGGTTTCTAGGGCATGAAGTGTAGGGTAGGAATGTTTACCTTTGAATTATGAAGAGCAATATTGGGGACCCCTAACCTTTCGTCTGGTTTCAGCTGCTTTTAAAGGATTAAAGAAAATTTCACCACATCCCTAGAATCCCATGCAATAAATCCATGGGGCAAGGCAGGAGTAAAGGTAAAGAGAAGGAGAGAGTCTCCCCAGAGGTGTACCAGAATCAGTAAGGTAATGGCTCTGCTTGAAGAGCTACCAGTGAACCGAACACTGATCAGGACTGTTGCATAGACAGAGAGGAAGGAAACCATGTCAGAAGGCAGGAAAAAAGGACACGACAGAGGAGGGAGATGAACTGAGAAGGGGGAGCATTCTGTAGGAAAGGCTCGAATGGCACCAGTCCTCCACTGGGGGTGACCTGCGTCTGTTTGGAATGCTGTCTGCGCTGCCCCCAGCTCTGCCTGCTGACTCCTGCTCCTTCAGGTCTTTGCTCAAACAGGAGCAGATCCATGACTCTTGCTCTATGTGCTCATGGCTCCCTGTTCTTGCCCCTCAAAGTATAACACACCAAACATTATTAACAAGGAAGTGTTTATGGACTTTCCCCTCTCCCAGCTTGCCAAAGGAAATCATGCTTGGCCAGTCCAATATCTCCCCTTTCCCCAGCTCTGCTAAAGAAGAAAGATTTTCTTGCTGGAAGAAAGACTTAATGCAATGAGAGAAAGAAAATAATGCATTGAGAGAGATGGGGAAAGTGAGGAGGTAAAAAGAAAAATCATGCAAACTCAGAATAGACTTTTGTCAGATGGATTGAGAACAATAGTGTCTGAGTAAGGTTAGGAGTAGGGAAAAGGATGGTGGAAGAAAGAGAATTTTAGTAGGTATTGCTGTGGACTTTACATTTAGGTTCTATTTAATGGCCTTTAAGGGATTTGAATAAGGGATCCATTTCTTTTTAATTAAAGGTGGGTGTTGAAGTAGGCTTGAATGTGTGCGGAGATAGAGCCACATGCTTGCTCAGATATATTAGGGTTACAGCAGCATTTATCACAGTATGAAATGATGTTCCTGTGATTCTTTGCTTCATATCAAAGAATTCTCCTTAGGTAGTAATGGGGGAAGGAAATGGGTCTATTTAAGATACAGTCAAACCCCAGCCCTTAGCACAGTGCTTGACACAGGGAAGGTCCATGGTAAGAATATATTGAGTAGACAAATGTGTGAGAGAAGGCATGGCTATTGGTTCTAATTCATTTCTCCTTGCTCTCCCGCATTTTATGGCTGTGACTTTCCTGGAAGAATCCCACCCAAATCTATGTTATTGAATGAATCAACTTCAGTGGGACTTCCTCCTTTTTGTTGACATTTTGTTGACTTTTGTGGAGTACTGGATTCTCCTTATAGCATAATTCCCTGTGCAAGATATTTCCTGCAGAGGGTCAACTCTCAGGCCTGTGGTTCATTCCAGGGCTCGGAACGTTCCTTCTTAATATAGAATGTGGAAATTCTACAATCAGTGGGAAAAAAGTATGCCAAGTAGATAAAAATCAGTCCCACTGTAGCATAACTCTCCAGAGAGAAGAGAGAAAACTGCTTGATGCTTGAGTTAAAAAAAAAGTAGCAAAATATTTCCAGTTCCGGAAACTGAATTTCATTCCTAATGTAAATATAGAAGCCTCTGGAGAAGAGGATCATACTTGGAAGAGGGAAGGAAAGCAAAGGGAACAGTAGGAAGGGATTTCACCATCAAGCTCCGTAGCTCAATAGCAGGGAAACAGCCCAAATAGAGAAATCGACCATTTCTTTAATAGCGGTTGCCTCAGTCAGAAAACTGAGTTTTATCTTGACTTCTTCCTCTCCCTCAATCCCCACATTGCATCAGTCACCAAATCCTAGTGGTTCTATCCACTAAATATTTTTTTATTGGGATGTACTTGACGTTTACCATGGCATAAGTTTGAGGTATACACCACGTTAATTGCAATATGATTGCCACCATAGCACTAGCTAACACCTCCATCTCATTACATAATTATTTCATTTTGTGGTGAGAACATTTAAGACCTAGTCTCTTAGCAACTTTGAAGTATACAATACAGTATTGTTGACTATAATCACAGTACTAAGTATGTCTAATCCTATCTATTTTCCTTCTTTCCATTTTTCTAGTCCAAGCTATGCATTTTTGCCTTGCCCATGGTAATGGCCTCCTAATTGTTCTCTCTTTCCCCTCTGCCTCTCTCCAATTCACTCTCTAGGTAGCTACAAGGATACTTGTAAAATATATGTTTGATCCCTTGTTTACAGTGTTTAAGACTCCCCACTATTCATCCTTGCAGCAAACATCTATTGTAATATGGATCATAGGAGAATAGAGATGAAGAAGAAGAGAAAGACACAGACACCTCTGTAGAGAAGACTTGCTATAAAACGGAGCAGAAAGATGATGGGCAGACTGAAAGCAAAGTGAGGTCAAAGAGTTTTTTCTTTTTCTTTAAGATGGGATAATATGTGTAGACTGATTAGATAGCAATATTGAGGAAGAGGAAATGGAGATGTTGGAGGGAGAGGATGATAATTCAGGAGCAACATTCTTGAGAATGTGAGTGATTTGGAGCCTGCTAGGACAGGCATGGCCATGAGCATGGTGTGCCAGAAAGAGTTTACTTCTCTGGACATCTATTTAAAAATGAACTTTTTGACGAGGGCGTTTTGGCAAGGCAAAAGGAGATTTTTCAAAAAAGTGATCTGTATATTTAACATTGACATGGCTGCTGTAGGATACAGAGTTTTTTCACAATTATATATTCCATTTCCCCAGATTCCTATTCCTTTTGATTAATTTAATGTTGTTTTTCTCCTACAGCCAGCTCCAGAGGCATTGAGCATGGCCTTCCATGCCCTGCTTTCCCTTACCTGCCTGGAGGGCGTCTATTTGCACCCCTCAGGCAGGCCCTTCTTTGCAGCCTTCCTTGACCTAGTTCTGGGACCTAGCAGTAGGACCCTCAAGTCAAGCTGGGTAAACATCTCCTTTAGTAACTTGTCTTTTGGCCAGATGTCCCAAACTGACATTCTTAGAGGCTCGTGGACTTTCTTTTTTTGCCCAGTGCAGTGTTTTGAAAGCACCATTTTTGGATTAGATGACAACATTTAAAAAATGAGAATTTCACAGCAAAAAAAAAAAAAAAAAATTCAATAATGTATCTGGCATTCTTGAAAAATGAAGGATGGGCGTCACTGGGGCCACATTCCCATGTGGGAACAACTGCCTGGAACAAGCGAGGTGTTCCTTGTCTGCTCTTACCCCAGCTCACCCACTTCATGGTTTGCCAGCAGGGTCCCTGTGGACAAATACGGGGCATTGAGTTTATGAGCTATGCTTGAGGCCCTGCAGGCTGGACCTGTGACTGGTTTGTCTAGTGCATCCTAGCACCTAGCGCAGTGCCAAGCACATAGTAGGTCCTCACTACGTGTTCTGAATTGAACTTCCCAAGCTCCACGGTGCCATCCTGCACATTTGCATACTCTACAGACACAGTCTTTCTGTTCCTGAATGGGCCATATCCACGCCCAAAGCCCAGATCCTTACCTCTGCCCTCATTCCCTCTGCTTAAGGTGCCCACGCCACCTGCTTACCTCATCCTTCACATATCATCTTAGGTGTCACTTTCTCTGGAAACCTCCCCCAACCCTACAGGTTAAATCAGATCCCACTGTAATACACTTTCAGAGCATTCTAGACTTTTTCTTCATCGCCATTATCGGTTTGTTAGTTTAGACTTGTACGGTGGCTTAATGTCTCCTTGCCTCGCTCAACTGTAAGATCCGTGAGGGCAGGATTGGTGTTGCTGTGCTTGTTGTAGAATCCACCAGGCCTCACCTGGTGCCAGATGTACAATAAACCCTCAAGCTCTTCGTGAATGAATGGATGCTTCCAGGAAATAGGCCTTAAGGAAAGTAGACACCAGTATGTAGAGGTGTGGATGTCTATTTTATTCTGTGGAGCATTATGACATGACTTTCTTGCCCTAAACATTCTAAACTGCTTTGAGTATAGATTTCTCTTGTCTGAGATTATGAGTGTCCTGCGGGCAGGGGCCTCTTGTTCATTTTTTTTTTTAATCTTCTGCATCTAGTACGGAGACCTGCGCCTGATACAGAATTCCAAAAATGTATATTGTATGACCAAACTAATCAATATAGATCTCTTTTAAAGACGAAGATAGTAGCTTCTCTACTTATTAACTTATTCATTACACTCTTTCATTACCTCAGATTGGGCTCTATCCAGAGCAAAAGTGTATCAGCAATGCACACTACAAATGATTGTGATGGTGGTTGTAGGACGACCTATTAGCTCTGGTCATCAAGTTTCTGTTGGTCCATGGCCTATTTGCTGAGTTTTCAAGGCATTTTACAAGCATCATTAACCTTATTCTGTCCAATAATTGCAAAAGTAGGGAAAGCATTGAATGTGCAACTGGAAAGGCTAATGATGATGATGGAACTTAAAGTGAAATCGTTTTACAGGAGCAGGGACCTATTGGGTGTTTGTAGAATGTTTGACTCCAGATAAATTTGGTTTTATCCAACAGGAAAAGTGTCTTATCCACATGGGATTTAAAACTATAGATCATAGAAGGTTCTGTGTTCACACATGCCTCCTCATCAATGAGCCAGGGCACATAAGTAATTGATTAATTAGCAGCTGTATGTGAAGAGCTTGGTTCAGACTTGTAGCACGGAGGATGGCTTTCCAGAGTGGCCAGATCCTGGATTCATAATTCAGTCACTTCCGGGGGATCTCATTGCTTGCCTAGTGTAATCCTTAGGGCTTTTGGCCTCTCCTTGGGCCAGTATGGGCACTGCGCGTCCAGCTGCTGCCAGCAGAGGGCAGCAATACGCTGTGTGTGTTCAATTTGCATCCCAGATTAGCAAATCCCCAAGGATTGACAAAGAGGGAAAGTGGGTGTCCCCAGACTACTCTTGCTGCTTTTCTCTGGGTGTCAACACTGTCCTGAGTAACTGCAAACACAGACCTTTTACATTATGTTGGACTCGGACTCATCTGAAATAGAGAAATGAATACACAACTAGGAGCTGCCATCACAGACAGGAAGTAACTTTAATTAAATATTGTGAAAGTTGAAAAGTTTTTACAGCTTGAATGTTTGCAAAAAAAAAAAAAAATTATAACAATCTCTACAGTAGTTAGGTTCTCTAACAATTGAACTGTACAGTGTGTGTCTATTCCAAAAGTTTGATAAGAAGGTGAAAGGTTAGATTTAGAGATGACTTCATTAAGCTGCATCCTAGTACAATGTGAGGCCAGGGCATGTCCTGCAATCCAGTCATCCAGAAGCTGTATTCCCTCCCCACCCCCCCCCACCCCCGAACTGAAATCTTAATTGAATTCGCTATTTCATTTTCTTCTTAAAGCCATATTCTGTATTTAGGGTAACATCTTTTACTTGTAAAAAGTTCTGTGTAGAAGAGAGAGGGTCAGAGGGCCAGAACGTCTTTTCATCTAATCAATATCAATAGAGGCAACAAAACACAAATTATACACATTTTAAAGGCTCTTTGGACTTTCAAGAAAAGTTCTAACCACTACACATGGCTGACAGTGGGTGGCGTTTGTTGTCAAGGTCTGAGCCCGACACCTCACCGGCTGACCGGGGTCCTTCACAAACAGTTAAGGGGCTCACCAGACAAAATATGGCTTTAAATTATACACATCTTCAGGCCAGCGCTTAGCACACGAATTCGGACAACCTTTCTGAGTACCGAGAAGCAATGCGTCCACTTTGCTTACATTTTCCAGTTTTATTATTATTATTCATCATTATTATTATTTCTCACCAAGAAAAATCAGCTTTGCTCCCCTCCCCTCCCTCCCGCAACACCCCTCCCCCACCCTCACCAACCCATAAAAATCGCACTCTGACAGTCTAGTGAAAACCATTGCAAAATCCATATGGGGGCATGCACAGTTGCAGCATTGTTGTAAATTTCTTGCTCTACTAGAAAAAGTTACATTGTCTTAAGGTAACAAAACAGTTCTTTTGTGCTTTTCGATTTCTTTGTTTTTTTTTTTTTTCTTTTCTTTTTTTTCTTTTTCTTTTTTCTTAGAATGTTAGTGATGACTGACAGTTCTGGTGCACAGTTACAATGTACAAGTGAAATGAATATGATTTGCATTGTTAAGGCATCCAATCTGCTGGTTTATATTTATGTGAAAGACAGAGGAAATATACAAGCAGACTTAGGAAAGAAAGTATGTTCATTGATTTCTATGAAGTTTCTCCCCGGAATTTAATGCACAAAATGCGTCACTCCAAAGGGAGAGGTTCCATGCATATTAATAGAGTAAAACAGCATTAGGGTGTTTTTCTGTAAGCTTCCAAAGCAAAGGATACATTTTTTTTTAATCTACAGAACTAAATGCTACAAGAATAATATGCTACTATTTTTGCCATATATTGGAAAAAACTTCTTAACTTACAAATAATACAAAAATAGACAATGGCTTTTGGGTGAAAATTAAAAAAAAAATTAAGCATGGTTTAAAACAATACTAAAAATAACTATAAATGAAATGTTTAAAAATCACATTGAAACAGCTAATATAACTATAGGTGGCCAAACAAATACGCACTTTTCACATAGCAAACATACACAATAAAATAAACTGGGAGTTGGAGGAAAAGCAGGAAGGGGAAAGCAATGTACAAATTCCAAAGATAAATACATTATTTATACGGATATCTTACAAAATCCCCTTTAAAACAAAAAGCCTTTTAATTAACTTTGCAAGTATGTGCAAGCTAAAGGTAGTGAGCTTTTTTTTTCTTTGCAAAATATGCAGTAAAATCTTTTTTTGTGATATTGAAAAACTGTCTTAAGACATTAAAATGTATAAATAGAACAACAACTTTGGCAAAAAATCACAAAAAATCTACAGTATTTATAACTACATACAAAACACAACAGCAAAGAAAAAAATATCAGGCAAATGCATCCTCAGAGCTTTGCTGCATCTTTGCTATTAATTCCTATTTTTAAGAACACTTCCCAGATAATGAGAGCAAAAATTCCCATCAAACAGAAAACCATGTTTTGGAGGTCTCAACCTTCTTCTCCTTTCTCCCAGTTTCCTTTTATTCTTAATTCCAAAGCACTTAACCTGTTGTTTCAATCTACTATGTTACAAATGGTAAGGGTCGACTGATAGAGGCGCTATCTCGAATGGGAAATCTGAAATACCTGCCATGTTGCTTTTGTCAGCTTTTGAAGGATTGGTATGAATTCAGCATTTAGGATGAGTAAACTTTAACCACGTAAATGGCGGAGTGTAAGTGGGCTTTTGGTTTGATAACTGGAGGGCATTATGTGGAATTCTGTGCCTGACCCTGTTCCATGAAGTCTCAAAGGAGATTCTCACACAGCACGTGTGCCACCAAGCTCTCGAGAGGCCATCGGCTTCCGAAGAAGTTGACATAAGCAAAAGAGAGAGAGTGCTGTCAGGTCTAAATATGCAGTTTTAAGATCTGTCTAGAGGCACTGGGTTTTTGAGTAGAAGGGGAAAATGTGATCACTTACATCACTTTTTAACTTTCCAGGCTGCATTTATTTACACAGTTACTTAAGACAACAATACAAAAAAGAGAAATAAGCTTGCACTGCTAAGGGGTGGCATGTTAAGTTAGATATTGGAAATGCACTGTCCGAGTAACTACCACTTGATATGCTTTAAGGCGCAAAAGCCGACCCTTAGTTTTCTAAAAAATCTAACTGGCATTCCTATTCTGTCCCATACAAGCTTTTTTTTTTTTTTTCTTTTTTTCTTTTTAAACTTTTTTGTAAATATCACCATTTCATTCTCCTTTTACACAGCTTTAAAAACATCATAAATTAAAACATGGAGTCTTATTTATAGTGTCCCTTGTACACAGCTTTATGGTTTATAAAAGACAAATGATTGCCGAGTTAAGCTTTAAAAAAAAAGAGAGAGAGAGAAAGAAAAAGAGGATTTGCTTTTATCAACACAGAATAAATATATCCCCCCAAGGACTTGGGAGGTACAACGGTAACCAACACCCTGCATTAGCAGATCCCTTCCAATTTCAGTATTTGCAAGGTCGGTGATATTGTTTGTTTAAAAATCTGCAGTTATTGTGATTCCTCTTAAAAAGGCCTGAGTTAAAAGTTCCACTCTGGGACTTGTATCAGATTACTTTCTGTAGCAGAATCCAACCTCTTCATTAATAAAATTCTTCAAGGCAATTCTTTCACATGGGAGGAACAATCATGCCAGATATCGCTGTGAAAAGAGAAGACAAGAGTAAATGGTTTTGCATCCAAACTTCTCACTGAAAGAGAGAGAAAAAAAAAAAAAAAAAGATGGAAAAAAACACCCACACACCACTATGTTGGTTGAATATTAGCCACACATGTGCTTTCTCATCTTCCCTGGAAGGAGTTTTTGTTATAAAATATACATGTACTTTATTAAGAATGATAGTATGTCCGCATGTGTATGTGTCTTTAACAGAAAAGAAGATCCTAAGCAGCCCTCCAAATCTGATTTCAATTTTAAAACATAACTGGAAAGTCACATAGTTTGCATACTGCTGGGAAAGTTGCAGCCCAACGCTTGCAAAATAGTGAGAATTTTCGGTTTGTCACTCTTTTTTTTCCCCTCCCTTTCGCTTCCAAAATATACAATAAAAAACTGGTCCTTTGTGACAGCCAGTAGTTTCTACCACAACCCGTGGCTCTGCCTGTGCTCCGCGTCAGCACGAGGACGGAGGCCCAGAGCAGCGATCTGAGTGACTCCATTTAGGTCCTCAGGCCTGGGAGAAGGGGATACTGGCTCCAGAAGGCATTGTTCACTGGAGGATGCGGACGCAGGATGTCTTCTATGCCACTGCTTCACTCAGGGTTTCTGGAATGGTCTGACCATGTCCCTAGAAAACTGTAGCCTAGGAAAGCTAAAGAGAGATCCTAGGCAAAGGGACGGCTGTATGGGATAATCAAAAATCTTGCAAAGCCGAGAGTTAGGAGCCCACACACAGCTGTATTTAGAAAAGCATGGAATCTGACAGCGTTCCACGCCTGGCTTTTCTGCCTGCTGAGTATGTCCCCCGAGCTAGTTGCTTGTCTCCTTGAACCTCTCTGCTTCCTCAGCTAGAAATGCAGTGTATCAGTATTTGCAAGGGCCGCGATGTTGTTAGGGTTGTTGGAGATTTAAATAAAACAACCAGTGCGAAGTGCTTAGCCCGGATCAGCTCCTAGTTAGTTAATAGAGGTGGGCTGCTGTTATTTTTAACTTCTGCCACTAAATGAGCTGTGTGACCGGTGCGAACTGCTTAACTTCTCTGGGCTTGTGTTTCCTCATATCAACTAGGTACCATCCGATATGGAACACTTCACAGGATGGGTATGAGGAATAAAGGGATGAGTGCAGAGTTCCGGATGGCAACTTTGAAATATGTGGAGATGAGAGCAATGCTTACATTAGAAGCAAGAGGCAGCCATCTTTGGCTCCCAATGATGGCTTAGCATCCTGTCAGGCAGAGAGAGGAAGTCATTGCTTTCTTTTTGTTGGCAATTCTAAATTTAAATGAGTGTCCTTGTCAGTGGTGACTGCATCTGGGAAGTGACCCTCTAAATTTCCCAACTCTAATGTCTGCGAGAATGTGCCTTTGTTTTTAAGCGAGCCCCAACTACTGCAAATCCTGCAGTAGACGTCGGAAGGCCAGGTGAGGCTCTGAGCCCCGTGCGCCCCACGTTCCTCTGCTGCCCCTACCCCAGCCCTGGCATTTTCAATTCAATTAAAAAAAAAAGTATTTTGCCAAACAAACACTTTTTCCGTTAATTTTTAAACCCATCTGTATTCACAAGGAAATTTAATCCACATGTTTCTGATTCATTTACACGTAAATCATCCAAATGTTGTTTTGCAAGAGCCGTTTCGCAGTCCAAAAGCTCCTGGAGTCTTTTTTTGTAAGCCACCCTAAGCCATTTTTCTTAGAAACAGGAAGTGTCACTTGCCAAATGCAGACCAACTTAAACCCCCAAAGATTTGGGATCCATTGGAGATGCAGTCCCCTTAAGAGTCAAGTGAGCCCTGGATTTGACTGAAATGGGGAGCTGGGTATTTCAATCCAAGCCTTGAGAATTCAAGATGCTGTAGCTCCAAAGGCAAGGGGGAGGTAGCGGGGGTAAGAGGGTCTTTGCCGTGTGACATCTCAGCATGGTCCTGCCTCCCTAAGGATCTTTTCCTCCAGGCTGGAGGTGCGTCCAGGCACCTTTACTAAAGGCAGGCCTTTCCGTGGGAGTTCTAACCCTCTGGCAAAATATGTGTGTCTCCTTATGCCTTCCGCCAAAATCTACTCCGTGTGCCTGGCGTTAAAGGGCAGTCTCCTGTAGCATACATCAGGCAGCGTCAATAAGATACAAAGTAGAAAACTGACCAACTTCCTGCTATTTCCGTCAGTGGACCCAGCCAAAATGTATCAACTGGGCCCTAAAGACATCAGGATTTTTTTTTTTTTTTAATTAATTCTAGATGACCAGAATTTTTTTTAAAAAGAGCTACTCAGTGTTCTGGTACCTGAATGGTGTGTTAGATCAATTAGATTAAACTAATTCTATCAGGGCCAACATTGAAAGCTATAAAGCAAAGCTAAGTGATGGGCTGCCAACCCACAGATAACTGCTCCTTAGTCGGGAACACAGGAGTCAAAAACTCCAGCACCTTGAGAGCCCAGGCTGGGATCACAAGTGAGGAAGGTCCCCTCCGTGGGGACTGCGGTGGCTCAGCCCAGGTCTGCCTCCTACAGGGTGGGTGGCACGCTAAATGCTCCCCCCGTGCTGCCATTGCTGGAATGCCTGCTCACAGCCGCCCCAGCTTTCGAATTACTTCTAGAGAAGGTGGAGAGGTGGATTTTTTAAAAGATAAAATAGCCCAGTCTATATGTGTTAGCAAAAAGTTAAAATTGGAACCAAATAAACAAGCATACACATCTGGGGGTGTCTAGGGGTGGCTGTGGTCTGCCCCCAGTTTCCTACCTTTCCTTCGTTGGCCTTCAGATTCCTCTGGGGGGGTCTAACAAAAGCCAGGGAACCTCTCTCCAGAAGAAGCCCCAGAGGTACTTACACCCAGAGTTTTGCACGTAATATCAGGGGGTTACAGCTCCCTAAATCTCATCCGTCACTTCCTAAACTCCAGACGCGGAACCCTCACTGATGAGTAAATTTTGGGAAAGGAGCGCTCCCTTTGTGGCCTCTGAATTTAGGCACCTCTAAAGTGGCCGTTTAATAAAGAAACCTCATTGCACGACCGCAGGGAAGCTCCCGGAATGTTAGAAGCTGTTTTTCTTGTATCCGTGCTGTAATCCCCAAGATTACTTACATGGGTGAGAGGGACGGGTGTTTCAGGCTTAGAATGTTCCAGAAATGCCACTGGCACACGCACTTGGCCCAGTGGGGCCCGTGAAGATTTCCATGAGGACACGACAGTCTCAGAGAGTAACATGTGCCAAAGACATCACAAGACGGGGGAGGCTCTGCCATTCCCCTGGCTGCTGGGTGAGCACGTGCCCTGACCAAAGCGCAGAAAACTACTGGCTTGAGAGGCAATGCATTTTTCAGTGTGATAAGAACAAAGACAAAACGGAAAGTTTTGCCGAGCTGGGAGAGTTTGGAGCGAGAGGGTGGAATGTGGTCTTCCTTGAACCACCATATGTGTAAGAAAGAATGAGGAGCTAATCAGGAACAGAATGGGGGGAAGAGCTTTTGCACAAACCGAACATGTGCGTGGAGTGAAAGACAATGCCAGGAGATTTGCTACCAGGCTGCAGAGAGTTGGGTGAGGCCGGCCAGCCTGCGCTTTAGGGAGGTGGGGAAAGAAAGCAGCACAGCGTGCGGACAATTTTCGTGAAATCACTCTGGCCTTTTTAATTCTTCACTGCGGAGACTGTCTGGGACATGGTTAGGCTTTCAACTCCCCACGTTGGGGACAGGTCCAATGGCATGGTGACAGCATTCTTGGGGCTGCCTGTCTCTTGATTAGTGAAGTCCTTTAAGGCCTGAAATTGCATAGAATCCATACTGTAGGGGCACAGCTTTAGGAGAAGGGGAAGGATGTCTCCAGGACAATAGCTGAGCGTACGAGGTGACTCAGGTCTTTGGGCTCTGAAAACAGACACACCTGGGGACTCTAAGATTAGGATTCATCAATGACGTTCTCTAGATAAGAACGGAAGGCGATTTCTCTGTGTTCTTATCTTTAAATTCAAAATATGTCTGCATTTTCCAAAGCTTTTCATGGGATGTTCACTGGTGTTAACATTCGGAAAAGTGTGCCGTGGGCAAAGAAGTGCAGAGAACAAAATGGGAAACTTTTTCTGTTTAACCGCGGGGTGTCTCAGAGCCTTTAGTTAAACATACGTGCATTGTGACTCCAAGACAGTGATGCAGTAAACACCATCTTCTAGGTTTGTTTGACCATAACATTTTCTTTTTCTTTTTTTTTAACAGAACATCTATGGGACCCCAGAAGTACTGAGGTAGAGTTGCTTTGTCCTAAAAAATTTCTCAGACGGATGGTGAATCGTCAAAGGTTTTAGCTACCTGGGAGAGAAAACCAGTTGGAATCACAGTAGAAACTGTGAATTTTAAAGTATCAGTAAAGAATGGAGCTTCTGACTCCCAGGTAAGGACCTCCTGTTCAAGCTTCTCCCTGCTTCTTGGTGCCTGTGCTGCAGAAGGGTGCACAGCCCCCTACACGTGACTGGCTCAGGTTATCCTAGATCCTGCTGCTTGAAATGCTCCTCCCCCATCTCCCTGGTCCCAAATCCTACTTGCCCTTCACCCAAGGTCCAGTTCAAAGGCACCCTTCTCCACTAGGCTGCTCCAAAGAACTCTCCCTAATCTTTCCCTCCTCTGAACTTCCACAGCTGGGCATCCAGCCTCTCCCAGACAGATCTGCTTTCTTTCCGTGGTGTCATGTTTCCCCTAACACAGGAAAAGCTTTTAAGGTCAGCATTTTCTGGTCCACATGGTCCTAGCCCAGTGGCTTGACTATGACCATTTCGTTTAGCACAGGGGCTGATATAGTAGTCAGTCGGCCTGGGATTTAACCCCAGCCTCCCCCTATGTGCTAGCTGCATAACTCTAGATGAGCCATCTTGGCTTTGTCTCAGTTTCTGCATCTGTACAATGGGGACAATAGACAGACCATACCTAAGACTGGTTGGGAGGAACACATGAGACAGTGAAAAACCCAGGCTGGGAAGAAGCCCTCCCTCCCACGTTAGTGGCTGTGACCATTGCCATCACCATCATGTGAGACCACGGTGCGTATCTGTTGGGGAATAAACGTGAGTGCTGTCACCAGAGGAGGCTGAGAAAGGGCTGCTGGGGAAAAGGGCCTCTAAGGAGTTGGCTTAAAACAAGAAAAAGAATGATGGACAATTAGCAGAGTGGTAGTTGGAGGTAAACAGACCTTTAAAACACTTAAAACAGCCTAAATGTGTCACCTCTAATCTTGTTTATGTGGTCAGTTTGCTTAACCAACTCTTCCTTCGTCACTTGCCCTGTCTTAATGGTCACAACTCTGAACGAGGTGGGTCCAAATGAAGCAGGTGTTACTTGTAACAATGAAAAGGAGGAGGAGGAATGCAACACTTCAGAGATTCTCACCCTCAATTCTATAACCCACCTGTGTCCTTTCTTTTCTTTTTCTTTTTTTTAATAGAAGTGGAATTTAGACAGCTGAAGATGAAGTAATTCTTTAGTTATGGGTCTAGCAGCCTCCAGTCAGAATGTCACTTTTCTCAGGGGAGACTCCAAGGCAAGCGCTCCCTGAAAACAGTGAGGCATCACACCCAAGTCCGCAGGGACAGCGTGCAGGGGACAGACGTGTGACCCCAGGTGTGTGGGCCCTGCCTGGTGAGTGGGTGGTGAGGAGAGGAGTGGGCAGGAGGGAGGACAGCTTCCAAGATGGTATCAGTTAACGTGACTAATTTCTCTACTCATTCCTCCTCTGCTGCCACCTCCCCAAAACTAGGGATGTTTGATACATGACAGTATTGGAAAAACAAAAACCACCAGAAAGCATCTCCAGGACACATGCTCAACTAGAAGGAAAGGGCAGTGTCATCCACAATAGCAAATCCAGCACAAAGCGTGTCCCTGAGTCACACCCTAAACCCTCCCAGCTGTGAGCTGTGCATTAGAAACGTGATGGAGACTCAGCTGCGGATCAGAAGGGGGGAGCAGTCTCTGTACTTTCGGAATCTGTGCAGACATGGGTTAGAAATGCCCTGGGGGTGACAAATGCACAAACTTTCTATGTGTCCCTGTCTTGATGCCATTTCATCATTACTTAAGCGTACACACACACACACACACACACACACACCCACACACCCCCCCACACCCCCACACACACCCCCCCCCCCCCCACACACACACACAGACCCCTACACCACCGCAAGTTCCCTAGATCCAGGAGGTTCTAAAATTCAAGCTGAGTCCCTATCTTCAGTCCCTTCCTCCTCTCTCCTTGGCCCACATGGCATGAAAAGACACTCGGCCTCACAGAACGGCTGCCCACTTCAGTCACCAGTGGCCAGTGATACGGCTGTGACCCTGCAAGAGCCGTGGGCCTTTTCTTCTCAAGCGCCAGCCCTCCACGGCGGATTACAAACCCCATTTATACCTTCATCCTGACATCAAGTCTGTGTTTAACAAGCGTTGTGATTGGCAGCTCAAGAACAGTAGATTTCTGCTTTCCATGGGTTTTATCCTTGTTTAAACCCATTATAAGTTATGTTCGCTTAAGCATTATATTCTCAGTTTGCCAGCTGGAGGTGTACTGAGCGTGCCAAAGCATTATTTTTCGTGGAAAAAGAGACTTGCGTGAATGGGTGGCTCCCCTTTGTGGGGTGGGCATTTCCTATCACAAGTAATATTGCCTGAAATGTCGTTCCACAGTCCGATTATCTTCCTTTTCCCTCTAAGAAGATGGCTTTGCCAGTGTATGTATATTTCAGGGAGGGGGCAGGGGCACTGACCTTGGCTGTGCTGGGCAGACTGGCCAGCAGGTCTCTGAGGAGTGCCTTGCTGAGCCCTTATGGAGTCAGAAAAGGAAGCAGGAGCTCAGGCTCAGGAGTCACACAGATGGGGTTCAGTTTGGGCTCCACCATTACTAGATATGTGACCTTGAGCAAACGGGGCCTTGATTTCCTCATCTATATGATGGGAGTAGCACCAACCTCACAGGGTCTTCAAGAGAATGGATGTAAGTTTGCATCAGTGTAAAGTGTCCTGTACAGAGTACGTGTACAGAGTATAAATAGATAGACAGAGACGTAAGAAACAGGGCTGCCCCCCTGACCCCTCTCGACCTCCATGACTCACCTCCATCAGTGAAGATGGGTAAGCCGGCTGTGAAGGAAGGCTCCGTGGGGCGCTGGGTAGGCTAAGGGTTAGGGCATAGACCCTGAGGGTTTATAGTCATCCCCACTGTTTCTGGCTACGCCTATGGGCAGGTGTTTTCTCTCCTTATGCCTCAGTTTTATCCTCTGTACAATGGAGATCATAATTGTCCTCATGTTTCATCAGGAAGTTGTGAGGATTAAGTAAGATAAAGCAAGCTCAGTGCTTAGCACTGGTCAGTGCTCAAGGAATGGCAGCTGATGATCTTATTGATCTTACTTCCCTGCCAGCTGCCTTACGAATCCTGGATACATCCTGTTTGCCCCCTCTGAGCAGTAAAGTGCTTGGAAGCTGGAGGGAGGAGATGAACTCTTGAGCCTGTGTTTGAAGCCAGCCTCTGCCACCCACCTCTGTCTGAAGTCAAGCCATTCCATAACCTCGCTAACCTTTCACTTTCTCGTCTCTAAGGTAGGGGCTCTGAGTGCTGATCACACAATCCCACTGTGGGGAAGGAGGGAGGTCATGCAGGTCAACACCACAACTCAGTGCCAGTAAGAAAAGTGTAAGAAATGGTGGGACCCGTTTTAAAAGGTTGGGTTTCTTCTCAATGAATAGAAAGGTCACCTCAAATTTGGTTACTCTATTATTTTCCATATTCAATGAGGGGGAGGAAATCGAACAGTTTTGATATGAACCAGAGTCCTCTAGTAGCACTTTGGGGTTTCTGGTTCCCAGTAGTAAGTCTTGGGTCTTTGGTCTAAGATGCTGTAACCTCAGGGCTCTGGCTTGGCCAACTCACCACCTCCCCATTATCAGCCCCACCAAATGTGCATGCTGACACAGGCAACAGGAAGGGAACCTACTTCAGGAGAAGGCCAGTCCCGGGAGAGACCCTGAAGTGGAGAACTTGCTAGAGTCCACAAAAGACTGATCTGATTATGGCGACCACAGGGAATGAGAGAGGAAAGAGAAACGATGGCATTAGTAAGTGGAAACAGTATTCTCAAGCAAATCCCGGGCCTGAGCAGAATTGCTGGAGTTGGAAGGAGAACTGCTCAGGCCACTCCAGCAGAGGAGGGATGCCGGGGGGGGGGGGGGGGGGTCAGGGACCAGGGCCAACGAGGGTGAACACAAAGGAACAGAATAGATGAGGGTGGACAGAAGCAGGCAGGCCCAAGGCCATTCCCCTCGCAACAGTGGCGCATCTGCTTCAGGCCCTGGGAAGGTGAGTCAGGGCGTCTGGTTGGCCCAGGTGGGGCCTGGGGCTTACCTTGCAGGCTGTTCCCGTTGGTGCTGGTGCAGGTGGGAGGTGGGGAGGTCTGGGGTCTGACCACAGGCGCAAAAGCACTCTTCTGTTTCACGGCTGAGACCATGTTGGCTGGTGAGAAGGAGAAGATGCCGGAGGAGCTGCTGCAGTTGGAGGGGAGGCTTGTGGAGGAGGCCATGGTGGGGCTGGATGGCACGACTAAGGGACAATGGGAAAAGAGAAATCAGTGCCTCTCCTGGTGTCCTGACACAAGGCAGCTCAGCTCCAACCCTGACACCCATCCTTCTCAGGCCGCCCTTCTAGCAGGAGCCTTCCCTGAACTCTGAGGGTCTTGTCTGCTCTCATCATTTGGTACGCGGCATGTGTTTCCTTTTGTTTTAGGCCGACTATGTACCAGGCAGCGTGCTAGAGCATCCCAAGCCAGGAAACAAGAGTGCTCTTATAAGGGGTAGAGTGCCACATGATAGCCTCAAAGGTGAGTATGGCCAACTCTGGGGAGGCAGGGAAGGGAGACCAAAGAAGGCTTCATGGAGGAGGTGTCAGGGGAAGCATTCCAGATAGGGCCTAAACTAAGGTTCTAGCAAAGGGTCTGGGGATACAAGAGACAGGAGGAGGCCAGCCTGAGAGAGTGTGGTCACCAGTGGAAGGAGAGGTGTGAGGAAGAAGAGTGAGTTGAAGGCAACACGAGGGTTCCAGCTTAAGGCACTGGCAGATGGTGGTGTGTATGTGTGGCCTGTCTCCCCATGAAGCTACAGCTTCCTGAAGGATATGACTGTATCTTCATGCTCCACAAGACGGATAGAGGTAGGTAGGAAGCCAGGTGGATAAACAGTCTGCCACGTGCAACATGTGTGAATAACGCAGGACTACAAGTCAAAGTTCCAAATTCTCTCTATCCCCCGCGGAGCTGTACAGAGATGAGTGTGAACTAATAAGCAGCAGGATCGGAGCCCTGTGTAAATACTCACAGTCTGGGAGTGGTGGGGACGTGAATTATCAATGATAGGAGACCTTTGGCAGTTCAGAGAGAGAGAAAACCTAGCTGCTTGGGGATACGAAAGAGTTTGGGCGATGCACGTTCTCCACCAACCACGGTCCTCTCTGCCTGGCCTTTCATTCATCTTTTGATAGTTGCTAATAATCTCAGGTCACTTTAGGAGACAGATTTTGTGCACATGATAAGCCCTCTACACTCAGGACTGGTGCCATCACACACTCACCTTCCGTTTCCTCCATCTCCTGGGAAAAAGTATGAATCCTGTCTGATGATTTTCAGGCACTTAATTCAAATTCTAGGCACTTCCTCCTTTACTGTATTATTTTTCACATTATGTAATAAACAAACATTATGTATTGCTTTATCACCTGCAAGAATCTTCACATCCTTTTCGTCTATGTCATTGGCCAAGCAAGCTTAAATTGGGACCTATTACATCCTTTTGACACCTGAGCAAACCCAGTGAGCTGGGACTCAGAAAATAGTCCAGTGACTTGCCCCAGGGCCATAGCTGGAAGGTGAGGCCAGGAACCAAACCCAAATGCAGTGCTCTTTCTACTAGGCTACCCTGCTAAGCAAACAGATTGCCATCAGACAGGCCCCTTCCCATGAGCACACCAGAGTCCAAATTGCCAGTTAGATGGCCTCACCCTCGGCCTACTGGCTTTGGAAAGTTAGTTAGGGAAGTGGTTATCAAATTGGTCACAGACAGCGATTGCCATCGTCGTGTGGTGGGGGGAAATGACCCCTCGTAATCAGCCCTCAGCACTACACAATCCAGACGCACTGGATGCTTTAGGGAGCAGAACACAGAGCCGCCCTCATCAGAATTTTCACAAACATTTTCTAAACTGTACTTTTCTTTTAATGAGACCAGCATTTTTATACATCTCTGAGGATTTGTAAATGTGAAAATACGCTCAATAATAACACCCATTTAAATTGCAAAACTCCTGCACTGGAGGTTTGATTTTTAAATATTCGTAGACTTGAAATCCTGCTGGTTCACTGAGGAAGGCAATTAATCTCCTTGGCAAATGCGATCATTATGTGTATTTAGAGGTGGGGAGTTTGGGGAGGGGGCGTTAACAGAGGAAGGGGTGAAATATAGTCAAGCAGTTCCATTTGTTATAACATTATTAGATATCAGCCACTATACCAGAAAGTGTGTTCACCAGTGGAATGTCTTATTTTATTTTTTATTCTGTTTGTTTGGAATTTTTCAACGTGAGTGGTTTATGAATAATTAAATATTATGGAGACAAAAATTCAAATCAGCTGGGCTTTGTGTTTATTGTTTTATTTGCATTTATGCAGATAAAACTGTCCCATCTGCGAGCCTATTTGAGAATTTAATACTATATTTGTGAGCACTGAGGAAATCAATTAATGGAAATTAAATGTTCGAAGTTTCGTAGTCTGACAGATGCAATCTCAGGCTCAAGTCGCTGGGTGTCTGCAAGGGCTTGGGAAGACAGAGCAATCCAAGCCCCTCAATTGAATTGCTGCCACATAGCAATTAGGTTATTGATTTAATTAAGAATGCCACCTTTTAATTTTCAGGTCATGATTGAAGCATTTTCTGATTGAGTGAGTAGAAGGGAGAACGCTGAAATGATAGATCTGTGAGAAACAATTTTTTGATGAATCAAAATCTAATGTGAAACTGGCCCCAAACATTGATGCTCAAGCAGACAGACAGACGTAATATATGCAGATTATTAGGGGGAATTTTAAATGTTCAACAAGCTGCTGATTCCAAGCAGATCAAGTAGAAATAAAGAAATATAGAGATTTAGCACACACTGAGCCTACAAATTCACCCAGAAGGTAAATGGTCCTAAGTATTACTTTCAGAAATAACGTCTCACAAAGGCCAAGAGTGATCTTTCCTTTTTCAACAGCCTAGCACACTCCACATTTCCACTATCAGAGAAAGCGTCGTTTTCCGTATTTTTAGCTGAGACTCTCGTTTTAAAAACATGACCATTCTTTCATTTAACAAACAACAAACAAACACAGCTGCTATCATCCCACAAAATTCTAAGAGTTTACATATTTTATACACCAGAAGAGCCACCCACATTGTCCAAGATGAACTTGGTTTTCTATGTAAAAATCCTCAAAGGGCGATCAAGAGATTGCGCAAACACAGCCTATGACATTTTATATGTAAAGAAAGATGCCAGTTTCCTGAGGTTCTTTAGATGCAATCTAAACAAACATTGCACACAAAAAAATCCTTTAAGCTAAGCTTCTTTCTTTAAGACAGGGACGAGACACCAAAGAACAATTTCTTGTGTGTGTGTAATTTGTCTTTCATCATGCCAAATTTTTGGAAAAAAATAAAGTGTGTTTTTTGATTTGTTCAGTTTTCGTTTTTTCTTTGTACATATCAAACACAAAGAAGGGGAAAAAAATTTCCAAGCACTAAAAAAAGAGATTTTAAGTTTGGATAGTTGTTAGTATGCTATACTACCAGCACCACTTAATATTATCATTCTGTGTCATTATGATTATGATTAGTACCTAGATTTGTTGAATGCATCTCCTATGGGCCAGGCCTCAGGACGAGCTCATTACGCGCATTATTTTATCCAAGTCTCACAACAACTGTATGGGAGCGGGTGCTGGTTCCTTCCCCATTTTACAGATAAAGAAAACTGAGGTTTAGAGGGGAGATGAACCTGCCCGTAGCCACCAGTCAGTAACTGGTAGAAGAAAGAGTCAAACCCAACTCCATCTGACTGGAAGCTTGGCTTCCTGCAATGACATCACGCTGCTGTTTTGGTTGCAGCCACGTTCTGTGAGGGAGATGGGGAGGACGGTGAGCAAGGAGGGCAGAGAGATTCCTGCTGGGGACGGTGCTGGCTTTGGTCCCATCACCTGGGTCTACGCCTGGCGGGGCAGGGGTCCTCAGACCGGGGAGACCTGCACCGTGGGCCACACAGCACGACGCCCAGTTCTTAGAGCAAAAATGTGCAGAAACACAGGACACACATCTCTACTTACTGGCATAGGGCGAGTTGGCAGCTGAGCCATTGAGGAAGGTCGGGGAGCCGCCCAAATTGGACATGGCGGCAGTGCCGTATCCATTCATGCTCGTGGTGACCGAGTTATAGTTGGTCTGCTGAGGGGTGGTGCTCGGCACGTACCCATGTGGTGATACGCTGCTTGAGTTGCGGGTGAAACCTGAGGGGCGGGGGCAAAACCAAGGATGAGGGTAGCGTCCGGATGGGTGGCGGGTCTGGGAAGCTTGGGGAAAGGAAGGTCTCTGTTTCTTGCCCCATCGCCGCATCCTGAACGGAAGGGGCCAGGTGATTCATGGGTGGATTGGTGGTGCTAGCTCCATGATTAAAATGGGAAGCGAGCAAAAGACACATTTCTCAGGAGATCATAGATACTTAGCGGGCCTGTGAGAAGTGGCAATGCAGGACCTATAACTTTTATCATTTGGGAACAGAAATAAATCCCAATCTAAGAGAGAGACATATCCTGGAGGTAACCGATTCCTATTCCCTGGGCGAGGATGATGTGCTTTGGCCCCTCCAGAACTTTAGTTCCAACCCTCATTGTGATCTCTCATTCCTGGTTTACAGTGAAAAGTCAAATGGTGAGATAACTAAATGCATGCATCCTTTCTAGCCCCTCCACCAAGTTACCAGACATGATGGCTAGAACCAAAATTCTACAATAGTATCTGATACACACAGACTAGGAATCTCCCCTTTTGGGGAAAAAAAAAAAAAAAAAAAAAAGAATTTTTAAAAATGAACACTGTTTTGTGCCAAATAAATGGGGGTGGGGTAGCTTGAGGTTGGGAAGGGGCAGGGAAATGGGGAGGGGAAGAATGGGGAGGGGAAGAGTGGGGCTCCTGACCCTGATTGGTAGCCTGCGACGCCTCGGAGACATTCACAGCCAGTTGTCCACTGAAGGAGTTCACGCCCATCATTCCCGCGTGGACCGAGGTGTTAGTGAGGGCCGGGAGCTGGCTGTGGTTGCGGGGGACACTGTACAGGGCCTCTGCGATGTCAGCTGCTCTCTTCAGAATAATCTCCTGAAAAGTAACAGGAACATCCCCCTTAGCTGCCCAGATTCCCAGGAGTACCACGTTCCGAGTGTTTACTACAGGCCGTGCTTAGGGCTTTCCATGGTTAACGGCACTAACTTCTGCAGCCCTCTCAACCAACCTGTGTGTTCAGTCTCATCATCATCACGCCCATACCACGGATGGGGCAACTGAGGCTCAGAGAGGCCAAGACCTCACTTCAGGACACTTACCTATTTTAGGAGAGAGCTGGGCTGCATAACCCTGTTCGTCTGACTCTGAAAGCCCATTAACTCAGCCAGTCCTCTATACTACTTCGCAGTACAGGACAGCAACCTGGGGCTTTCCTTCCCCACAGGTAACACAGAGAACTCTGGGGTCACACACACACACACACACACACACACACACACACACACACACACACACACACACACACACACACACACACACACACACCCCCTGCAACTCATCTCCCCAGATGAAGTTAAGGGCAAGTTTACATGATGACCTCTGTCCCTGAGTATTAATGGGACTGTGTCCCTTGGACACTGATTCAAGTGACACAAGAAAGGAAGGAGGATTTCTCAGACTCAGTTTCCTGAGCAAGTTGAATCAGATACATGGAGTTGCTCTACAAAATGGTAAGCAGACAATATTCAGGCCTCATTATACTTTTTAGGAGAAGAAATTAAACCCCCCCTTTCCTCCTAAATTTTCTTGAAAACCTGAGAGGAATAAAATCAAGCACCGATAACTCTCTTCTTCAGTGATGAACTACATTCCCACAGAAGAGTCCTTTTAAATAAAGTACCTTTTCTCGTAAGAAAAAATTATTCCCTAGAAAAGGCGTTAAAAGATTTACAAAAGAAGAGAGAAGACTTGAATGGCCTTGCAACCCTTTAGGTCCGAATGACTTATATACTCTGAACTCGTGCAAAAGCTTTTGTATTTTTCATACTCTTTCATTCCAATAAGGACTCCAGGCGCTTCCGTTGAATGTGGAAGGTTCTAGACCCAGTATGCTCACCTGGTTGTTGTGTGGCATCCCATACAGCGCTTCCACCAGATCTGCAGCCCTTTTGAGTATCACTTCCTGTCAAGGAGAAAAACAGATACAGTCCTCTGAGTGAAGGCAGGATGTCATTATCTTTTCACATGATCACGTTCCATTTTCCTATGGCCATCCTTTGCCAACGCACTGCTTTAAAAGAACCCCCGAATGGCGTTAAATCACCAATTTATCCCTATTCACGTACACACTTAATCAAGTCAAAAGGTGAGCATCGTTGGTACTGCAAGATAAAATACATCACTCAATAGTGTGCCATAAGCACGATAAAGCACTCATATGTTTATTGCTGAATACAATTGCGAGGTCATTTACTAGATTACTATGATGGATGTCAGTTGGTGCATGTTATGAATCCCTAAGATGTGTTTATTTTGCACTTAACTGCTTATTCCAGGAACCATGACCTTATCAGACAGGTCATTTTCAAGAGGTGTCCAATCAATCTTCAGCAACTAGAAGCATGTAGCATTAAACTTCTTTTGTTTATCTCCCTTGCATGGCAGAGTCATGATATAAGGGGGCGATGTAGTAAACCCATCTACTGGGGCAATGCACTGTTTTGTCAGAGGTTCTTACAAAAGAATTCTCCTGCCCCCGGAAGCTCCCTCTGCACCAATTTTCATGACTGGCAGAGTCTGTTTCTTTTATAGCAATGCTTGGCTATTTCAGTATTGTTTGTCATTTTCCCCATTTGCTCATTCATTCTCCTTCTAGATACATGCTCCACTGTTCACTCCAGTTGAAGAAAATATGTCTCCTTTTCACTTAGGTGGGCTTCCATATTTAGCTAGCATGCTTGTTTCTAATAATATAGGGCGCTCTACAAAAATGTGTGTGGTGGTAATGTGTTTTCATTCTAGCCACAAGAAATCGTTCCCTCTTCATTCAGCCCTAATTTTCCGCAGATTCATTTATACTGGAAGGTGAAAAGGAAAGTTAAGCTTGATACTAATAAAATGGAGGTTTATCAGAGAAGCAAACATGAAGGCGTGGTGTGGTTATCAGAAGTGATTTGCAACAAGATATGTTTATAATTTTTTGCTGTGGGTAAAGTTTCAAAAAGAAGTTTAACTTTAAACATTTTACACAATAGATTTCTGCATGGAGAAGCAGTGCTGTTCAATTTTCACATACTGCAGACACTGATCAGAAAATAGGGATATAATTGCATTCATTTCGCTGTCACCATAGCCTCTTCAAAAATTCTTGAACAACTCTTGAAATGACACGCTTTTAGGTACATATTAGCATTTTTCGATTTTAAATTCTCTATAAGATAAAATAGTTGTCATACTGCAGTAACTACTTATGACATATATAATGTCCTAAATTCAAAAATGAGATAGAGGGGTTTTCAGTTCTCAATAAACATTTGTGCTTGCCTTAAGCTGCTAGACCCCATTTATAAAACAGTTCTGGTATTTTTCATATAAGGAGTGAAAAACATTATATAATCAATGGGGTTTGAATCAATACATCTGAAATAATTTCTTTATTTTTTTAATGCAAGCCACAAGATAATCTACCACTTTTTGTTTGCAGTGCCGTCTGACAACAGCAGTTAATAATTTACTATGGTATGGGCACAGTAAACCCCATCCCCAGATCAAATCAGCTTGTGCTGCCTTCACTAAAACCTCACGGCTTTATCTGGCTCTTAGGAAAGATGAAAACAAAACAGGATCAAGTTAGTTTATTTACCAAAATTTGACTTCTCTGGGTCTATATTCATTTATTTCTTCAAATAAATATTTATGCCAGTGTTTGGGCTTGGCAGAGAAGGTATTTTTCTTTCACTTTAGGGGAAAAAAAAATACAAGTCTCTGTTTGTCAAAAGCAAGATAAGGTGCAGTCAGAAACTGCACTTGCAAACTTCAATCTTGGAACAGTATCATTGAGGATTTAGAGCAGTGCTTCTTCTTTTAATTAATTTCACAGAACCAGGGAGGAGGGAACGTAAACTCCACAATAAACTCCAAGATCTTTGAAGTTTTTGTGCCTGAAAAATTCCAACTATCAGTGTAGGCTGTATATTTTAAACTGATATATTTTTGGTGATAACATTTTTCAATAACATAATCTACTTGTTCCTTGTTCTCCTTATTCAATACCCAGAGCTCTCATCACCATTCAATCCTCTGAAAATGAAGCTTGTGAATCTCACTTCGTAGAGTTGCCTCCTTCTTCAATACAAAGAGCCAGGACATGCTTTCTACTAGGCACGTTGCCACCGTAGGTGGGTCAGCTGCCAGCATTGCTTCAGACCAGCAGTCTTGAGGACAGTGCATGAACCTGACTTTGTGTCCTGGAAGTGACTCCCTTAAATGATATCTCGCCTATTTTAAAATGCCCTTCATCGTGGTATCAACTATGGGGTTTAAGGGAGAGCCCACTTTTGGCTCAGCTTTGCCAAGGTGATTCAGCTTCTATTAGTTATTTCTGCAAATGGGAAGGAGAAAGGAAATTTCTGGGTCCTCTATGAGTTAGTGCAGCGGACCTGCAAGGTGCTTGGATTTCGGTGACCAGAAAATTGCTCTCACCTCCATGTCATTTCGCTCCCAGTGAACTAGCCCCCAAGCGTGTTTGTGTTGGGGATCTAATATATTGCCTTTCAATCAGAGCTGAGAGCCACTGAACACACAGACAGAACATGACGAGCAGGTCAGGAAAGCAATAAAGATTTTACAGAGCTGTCCAAGGTGCTAAATTTACTCAATAATGGGTTTGGCACCATAGTGTTAACCTCTCATTTACTACCAGTTTGAGGGACTAAATTGAAGTAGCTGACTTCATTTACCTTGAAATGTATATTTTATGACATTATGTAAGGAGATTGAAAGGGCACTGCAGTTTTAACAATTTAAAGGCTAAAGCATGTTTAAGATGAAACTTGAATATTTATTGTATATTGCACTTAAAGTATATAGAATGTTAAAATGTATTGATTAAATTTGTAAAAGGCATTATAAAAATGACAGGTAGTATAAAAGATGTATGCCTCTTAAAATCAAATTGATAGTATATGCTATCTCTTCGGTGGTCACAAGTGTAATTTTTTTGCAGTTTTACATGGTAATTTGAAAAATCTGCAATTTCACATTAGGAAATGATTGCGCCTGGGATGTTAAAGAGAGAAATTTCCCATAAGGGGACGAGCTGGATGTTTCATATAATCTTTTGTCTCTGAAATTGTTCCTCAAGTCTTATTTGTTGCGACATTAGGAGGGAGCATTGTGTAAGGATCCTTCCATTCTAATGTGCAATTTTAGTATTTCTGAAAAGGGAGAGCACTTGACAAGTACTAATATCTAATTTTTCAAAGCGTTTATTTGTCAGGAGAGATTTTTCTCTTCTTTTCATAATGTTTAAAACGTCTCCCTGCTTGCAGTTTAAAACGTGAGGGTAGAAATTAGACTCTTCCAAGATAATTAATTCTATCCTTGGATTAAAAAAAAATACATATCCCATTGGGGAATTAAGAAGGCAAATACTAGTACCCTAAATATTGAAAAGCCCCAGAGTCTCCTTATAGAGCTAATGCTTGTTCTCCAACCTACATCCTGAGTCAGACTATTTTTCTTTTCATGGCTTTGGATTTCTTCTCTCTTAAAGAAAGAGAAAATGTATACTCCCTAAAAACAGCAACAACTCTTTGCTGACCTGTTTCCTTCCTCAATTAAAACCTGTCTTTACCTGCCTTGCCATGACCATCGATTGATGATTATGTGAATGGGGATCTGGAGAGGAAAAAAAAAAAAAAAATGGATGAACCATACTAAATCTGCTTAGAGTTATAGTAGAAACACTAGGAAGATTCAAGGAGGAGTGGGCTTCGAGAAACAGTTCAAGTATAATTGGTACAAGTTTTACTATGTTTTGGAACCTTTATAATAAAAGAGCTGAGTGGGCTACAAATGCAGAGAGAAGGTTTGGCTTTACTTCATATGTTGCAGCCCAATCAGTGAGCAAATAATTTGAGAGCTTCCTGTTGTCCCAGCAGTCACACACCGATATTACTCTCCAGCACCTTTCAAGGCACCCTATCTTCCCAGAATTAAGGTACGGTGTTCTGTGGGGATTGCAAAAGATTTCCGCCACCATCTGGTCCTACCCTCTTTATCCAATCTCCTCTCCCTATACATCTGAAGAACTGCCCTCTATTCTGGGCTAGTTAGTCCTCCCCAGCCTAGAAGTCACATGTTGGGCTCCTTCCTATCTCCATACCTTTACTCATTTTGCCTTTACTTTATTTGGGAAGCTGGCTTCAGTCTGTGCCCATTTACAATATCTTCCCATCCTCTAGGGCCTGATAACGAACGTGGTGCTGGTGGTGGTGGTAGAGTAGTGGAAAACATAACTTGTTTATGGAAAGGGAAACGTTAACTCATTCAGTCTTCGTGGTGAGACTCCGCATCACCATTTGGCAGACGAGGAAACTGAGAGAGGTCCACCAACTTGCCCCGACGTCACACAACTCATGAATGGCTGAGCAGGGATTCGATCTCAGGCCTGTTAGACATCAGAGCCTGAGCTCTTCATAATTACACTATCCTATCAGAACTAATTCCACCTTCACTGAGACCCCAGCTCCTAACCTCTCTCATTCCTCTGAAAAATAGCGGTGACTACACCGCCCAGCACTGCACAGAAGTGGACGCTGTGGGGTCATTTTGCTCTGGTCTTAAATGTGTGAGTCTGCAATCTCCACAACCAGACTATAGGCTCTTTGAGGTCTTAATCTCCTTCTCTAAGACCCTAGCCCTATGTTCAGCAAAGCACAGCCCTTGGGAAATTCTTGTTGAAGAGCTTATTCTAAGATCATTACTGATTTTTAAAAGCGCATGCTTAATTTACATGAGGAAATGACCAAGTCATGTATTTGGCATAGTTTATAAAAGCAGAAGACTTAAATTTGGTGCTCCATTTGGCTCTAGACCTTTAAATCCAATATATAAATTCCCAAAGGTCAAGTCTTGATCACTGGGGGGTTTTCTAATACCACTTTTTTTTTTAAAGTGAATTTGCTCCTTCACTCCTGCTGGCTTGTACTTACATTTTAATTTTGTGATTAATATAATGAATCATGTCGGGTACAGGCATTATCTCAAGTTATAGGCTGCTAACAACATGAGGTTTGTCTTGAGGTACATCAGCCTTTTATTAACTATACTCCTAGGCTCTTAGAAATACTTAGGTATTTGCACACTCTTAGGAACCAGGCATATCATGTCTGATATGCAGACATGGCTAATTCACCTTTCCTTCCGTTTCATGACAATAAAACCTCTGAGGATTATTCACCTTCCATGTGAATCTTCTCTGCAGCATCTGATCTCAAATGTGTTGCTAATAAGCTCATATTCACTGGGCCCACCTAGCCTTCCAGAGAGAATGGGAAGGCTGTCTAACCATCCAATACGGAGCCCATTTATAAACCCAGTTCCATGTTTTGAGTAATTCAAACCCAGATGAGCAGGGGAGATGGCCTGAACTTTCTTTCATTCAGAGCACATACAGACCAACTCATAAAGCCAGATGGGTACCCGTTTACCAACACAACATTAATTTCAAATCTCAGAATCGGATTTTGAGCCTCTTGGAACTCCCTCATAAAATTAAAGCCCAGGGATGCTTCTGTAATTTGGGAAGGCAATCTGTGCTTGGCTTTATGCTCTCTCAATTAGAAAATAATGTTTTGAGGGACGTAGAAGAAAACAGAAGCTAAACGTAAGCATCAATTATCAAAGTCAAGTTGACCTGGGTGATTCCCGGGAGAGAAGTACAATACTTTCCTGTCACTGCACATTTCCCTGACATCCATTTATCACCACTCTACTTTGCCCTATCAGGGGATTCAAGATACAGTGGGTTCAAATATCAGCAAGACAAAATGAAGTGGACTGGCAAAATCACTCCTGATTTAAAGTCGATAAGCACCTATCAATGAAATCAGCACTGAATCCGTTCACCTCCTCACTTTGGAGTTCACTATCGGGTCCAAATTTTAAACAGTACATTCAGCTTACTAGCCTTTAACTTCTAGCTCTTTCCCCACTTGCTTCTGAAAGTGCGGGTGACACTACTGATTAGAAAGTCTAAAAGCTGAAAAACTGATTGGAAGTTTCTGGCAGCCCATTTCCTGCAGAGCTGGATGTACAATGCAATAAATACTAGTTGACTGAGAGGTATTTCTGTGGAGGGTAGTTTTATGTCCCAACTTCCTTTGTGTTTATTCAGCCAAATGGAAAATTCCACAATGGTAGACTTTGCATTCTAAAAAATCATATAATGAGGGCAGTGAGGGAAGGAGTAAAACAAACCAAAATAATACTTGAGCACTGTTTAGCTTCCGATCCTCTGAGACATTCCTTAAATTTTTCATTTTTTCTGGTAATATGAACTTCTCGAAATAGAGCTCACCGCAGATCATTAGAAACCTTTATTGTCACACTTGAAACACGCTTTACTCAGAAGCCCTATGACTGAGAGGAGTCACCCTCATCTAGCATGGATATAATTAAACATGTTTCCGTTGAAAGGGGCATTCTCGTTATGGCTAAGGACCACTTTAGAGTAAATTGAAATGGAAAGGAGGAGCATAGGTGAGGTGTAGGTAGCAAGTGGTTATTTCTAGGGAGGCATAAAATGCCAAATGTGTAACAATTATATTTTACAACCCTGCATTCTAAAGACTTCATAGCATTTTATTATAGAAGCTTCAGCTGAAGCTTACTGAACATTCCAGTGCACACTCATTGCCCATAGTCTTTAAAGAAAAATAAAACTCAAACCATAATCAAAATCTGCAGAAATCTGCAAAACAAAGGAATTAAAGATTTTGAAAGGGTCTACTGCTGTTCACACAAGAGGCATCGAAAGTGTTCTAGTCTAAAGAAAATGCCGGGGCTTGAAGGGGGGGCTTCTGAACCTCCTCTAATTTTAAAGTTGATTTTGTGTTCAGATTAGATGACACCCCTCTTACTTCTCAAACGTATGATTACGTATCATTGTGCCGCATGGCTGGAGACGCGCCCGAAAGCTTTGCCTTTGTTACAAACGTGGAAGACTTCTGAATCACACGAAATTAAGGTGGGTTGTAAGCTAACGCAGCTATATCAGCGCAAGACATACTAACTTACATGACTGACTTTTACAGTGGAAAGGAAGAGGCTGTTTTCCGGCAGCTGTTATTGCCTCAATGGAAAAAAAAAAAAAATCAATGAAAGTGAAATGAACGAGAGATTTTGTCTGAGTTGCAGTTAATACCACTGAAGAGCTATGGATATTAAAAGGTCAACAAATAAATTAGCCAGAGTGTTATGAAATGAATGATTTGGCCTATAATTTTATTGAGTGAAAATTGTTCACTGCCTATTAGACCAGGTAATTTTTATCTGGTGCCTCAATTACTGTTCCGTAAGCAATAATATAGTTGTAAGAGCTGCTGATTCGATCGCGTGACCTCTGAGAAGCTGGCTAGGACAGCTGACTTTACTATGATGGATAACTAAGCCTGGTCTCCACGAGGTGCCAAACCTCCCTTTCCTGCAAGGGGATCTCGTAAAAGAAACGTTACACTTGATTCATTTTACCAAAATGTTCGACTTTTCAAGTGTCAGCAGTTAAGTATAAATTGTGAAGCCAGGTATTCCTGAGAAGAGTGATGACAATGGCTTTCCCCCCCCCCCCCCTCTTTTTGGTCTCCTGGCATTCTCTTCTAAATGGTGTCATGGTAATTGGTGAATGGGAGCCTGGGGTGCTTCCCGGCACAAATACAGTGAAAAATGGTGTCTGCACCCTTGTGAACATGACCTGCTTGGAGGTACAGAGCTGAACTTGGTAACCTCTGGCTGGCTCTTCTTATTCCAATTCATTGTACTGGTTTAAGACCAACGCTCTGGGTTAGATCCTGCTGAGTGGCCTTGGAAATCGACTTTCTGATCAGGATGAAAGTCTCTGCTTAAAGAGAAGGCTGTGGACAGAGGTGGCTTTTTCAGGGCTAGGTTGTAAAGTCAGCACATGAAACAAAAACTGCCTAGAGTCAAAATTACCCTTGAAACTCTTTTAAGTTGCCAAGGCCTGGGCTCTTAGAAACACAAAAGCCAGAAATTAACTACTTGCGTTTCCCTTCGTCTTTTGGCTGTGGCTTCCCTTTCCCTAGGGCGAAGGACAATAAATATCTAGTTTGAAAATAAAAGGACCACTGAGTAAACAAAGAGACTTATTGTCCTATGTATGTCCCTGTATGTCTGTGTATGTGTTTGGTGTGTGTGTATACAAATGTATGTGTATATTTATATTTTTGGACAAGTGCATGTAGTTAAACTTGAGTAAGTGATATGTGCAGGCTGGAACTATACTGGACTTTAAGGATATCTAAGGAAGGCAAAAATAGAGTTGCTTTTGGTTTCTTAAATTGTTGAACATCGTCAGTTATGATACGTACCTCCAGAAGAACGGTATCTGTAAATGATGATTCCCGAGGCTTTACAGATGGTCCTGACTATAACTGCAATTAAAATCCACTGACTCAAGACTGCTGGGGCTCACTTCTTATTACTCCAGTGGTTAACTGAAGTGTTACTCAAGGCTGAAAATAGTAAGCACGGCCAGAGGCCTCCTCGTGTCTCTGTTTCTAAGGACTCCGGTCTTGAAGAAGAGGATGTTGGGTGGTTAGGAGGAGAAATGCGCCCCTGGTTCCTCCTGTGACTTCTCCTTGAACTAATGAGTGATTATATTCAAAGCCCCTGTACACGGGGTGTGATACCAAGGTTAAACTTAGTCCCCCCCCCCCCTTGTCAAGAGCTCAGTGCTAAAAGAACTTGAAGGAGGTTCCGGAATTCAGCTATTGGAGTAACCGTTATTACAAAGTCCCTACCGCAATGACTCTGGGGCTGAAGAGAAAGAAAATTATCTCCCAGGTTTGTACGTGTGTGTTTTTAACTCCTGCTGCCACTTTCCCCAGGCTAAGCCATCTGTGAGCTACCCTCAGTCTACGCTACCACCTTCCCCTTTCCCCCCTGGCCAAGCTTGAGGGATTTTAAAAAATTGGTTTACAAAATTGCCTTTTTTCTTAAAATTCCCTTTTCTTAATTCTAGGAAGCAGTGCTTAGAGGTACTGGCTCTGGAGTCCAGTAGAGTTGGCTCAAATCCTTGCTCTGCCATTATTTTAGCATTGTAAATGCATGCCTCCGTTTCCTCAACTGTAAAGTACGGTGCAGACCAGCATTTGGCTCAGCAGACATACAGTGAGTGCTTACTGAGCAAGAGGCAGCAATAATATTGATAACCCTCACTTATTTTCCAGAGAACTTGGGCAAATTATATGCATTCTTAGAGTCAATGCTTCGAGTGCTACTTGAGGTGCAATCCTATCTGCAAAACACTGGGAAAGGTTCTGAACAGACTAATGGTGAGGAGGTCTGGTGAGGTAGAAAACCTCCCCTGACAGCTGTGTGAGTGGTCCTTTCTGAGCCTCAGTTTCCTCATCTCTAAATCGGGCATGATTCAATAATGACAGAGTAACTTACTGCAGAGTCAGTCAATTAAAGATAAAATAAATAATCTAAAAAAAGTGAGAATTAAAACTTTCGTGGGGGTCATGGCCTTTTTAATGAAGCTATAATCTCACTCCCCAGAAAAATATGTGCATATGTGCATGCATGTGTGTGCATACTCATGACACACACACACACACACACACACACACACACACACAATTCTATATACAATTTCAAGGGTGCACAGAACTAGGCTAAACTCCCCTGACAAAAGAAGCATAAGTAGGAGGGGCTACCAAGCCCCTAAACTGAGCATATCATCAGAATGGGGAAGTGGAATTTGCCCGTGAGTTTTCTGGCAGATACGGAGGAGAGAGGGGGAAAAAGAACTGCATTCCATAGTGTGTGTTTTTGACAAGAAAATGCAGAGACAAAATGGTTTTGGGAATCAAACTCAAGCATGCTTTTGCTAAGAGCTGAATATACTGTATGATTTGCTTTTGTTGCTATATTTTTTTGTTTGAGTCGTTTTGGTTCCCAGATATAATGTTAGTAGATTTTCTTGAAATTAAAAAAAATAAATAAATGAATAAGACGAGAGAGCACGTCCAGTGTCACAGTGAGGAAGATAAAGATGTACGGTTTTTCTTTATCCTTTTCTGAAACCCTTAGTCATCCCCTTTTCTGCTAACAGGCAATGTGGTTATGCAAAAATTTCTTATTTGTATTTTCACTGATGCAACTGCAGGTTCTGAATTACAGATAGTCTTTGCATAAAGACTAAAACAATGAGAGCATAATTAGAATACGTGGTATACAGCCGACTCCAGTTTTATTTTGCCCCAGCTCTGTATTTATGATAAATCACTAACACGACCGCTCTTTAGGGAGGGTGATTTTGGGTCTCGTCTCTCCATTGAGCAAAAACAGTGCCTGTGACTCGAGGCTGAATTTCAGTTCTGCAAGTGTACCGTGGAACTGAATAATATTTGGCACAATGCAGTGCACAACCGAGCCACTAAATGGCTGATTTACTATATTATTATTAGATGAGCCCTTGCTGTTCCAAATGAAAGTGCAGTCACTGTCTTCCTTCGTGGTGTGTTCAAATTGTTCTGTGTTTAAATATTCAGCATGAGGCTAATGTGAACTGATGAACTGAGGCTATAAACATTCACTTTCAATACAGATAGAGCGACAGAGATGAAACCTATCATGTGGCCTGCGGAGGTGAAAATGATTTATATTTAAGGATGTTGCTGCCTACTTCCATTACTTTAAGGTACTCTTAATTAGCATTAAGAGTTAGAAATGACTAATTCCCGTGTACAGGAAGAGGAGGCTGGGATTTTTTTTTTTTTTTTTTTTTTTTTGCACGCCAGTGCAGGAGAAGTTACCATGAGGAACTGCTGCCTGTGTCGTTGTTCAGAACCTTGAGTTTTATTCGTGGCGGGGTGCACCACACCAGCAGAGTCATGTGTCTGCTGGGAGAACTATGGTGTCCGACAGTCAGTGTTTTTTCTCAGCCCACCCAGAGGGTCTACAGTCCACCCTCACTGCCATCCACCCCTCTGCAATCCACCTCCCTTACCATCGCACCTACTACACCGCCACCCTAGCACCTCACTCTCCATCTCACCAAGCTTCTTTACTGACACCTGCTGGAGTGAAGAGCAACCCTTTGCTCCTTGGGCAAAGATAACCCCCTCCTCCTTCCTCCCCTTTGAGGGCAGTTATAGGCAAGCACTTAAAATACTGTGATCACTTACAGTAGATTAGAATTTTTTATGGGTACCGTGTTGCCATAACAACACGAAGACAGCAGATGACTTAAGCTAAGCTTGCAAAGCAAAAGGCTGCTCATCTGGCAGTTAAAATGAATACAGTTCATTTCACAAGTTTCCCATATGGACTCTTAGTGTATGGTAATGAGGAGACCATATGGTGAGAGAAAATGCACTGAGAACAATTGGGTTCCACTGGCTGAGCGGGAAGCTGGGAGAGAAAACCCGGGTGAGAGATCCTGGTGCGTGTGCTCTCCGGGTTCAAGGTTTGCTTGAGGTTTGTTTGGGATGGTTGTTTTCCATAGGGGTTTCGCGTTTCTTAATCTGTTCCTTAATATGTCAGCTGTGCGAAATGACAAACATCTTGCAAATTTTGCAATATCATTCATCACAAACTGTCAGCAGTGTTTGCAAATCTGACTTGCAAGATCTTTTAAATGTGTTGTTCTTAAAAGGCAACAGTACTGAGTTTTTAGACAAAGTGCAGGAAAATTTAAGTACTTCTTGACAAGCAGAAACATTAACAGTAATCATTTTAAAAACACTCGCATCTTTTGCCTGCATGTTTAGCTGTAAATAATGCTAGAATGTATAAAAGCTTTAAAGTAAAAATGTAATAACTACGTTTTATTATGTTTCATAGAGGATAAAGAAAATGCTGTGTGTATGGATTATCAATAGGTGCGGATGTAGGGAGATGGATGGTTCCCATTCTCCTTACTGCTCACCGGATTGGAAACCGGGGAGGACAGCTTGAAAAAGGCTCTAAAGTCAATTCTGTACTATACATGCTTCATAAAAGATGACTATAAATGCATTAGTTAGACGTGGTGAGCTAAATTAGAAGGTCAGGCAGGGCTAGGAGGGCTGAAAAATCGCACAACCAATCAGTGTAATTACTCTTTTTTAAGTCTATTAAGTGGTGTTGCTCTAGCAAGGCTCAGGGATATAGGACATGAAGAACAAGATAAAGTAATGTGTATTTATTACTCCCACTGGATCACTTTACCAGATACTTTCAGCTCCATAAAGCAAAACACACAAATGCCACCTTTGTTACTCTTCTTAAACTGCTTTATTTTCTCTAAAGGAGGGACTGGCTCTGGAAGGAAAAAAACACGTTTGCCCTGTGGAGGTCCCCACGCAAGCCCCTCTGGGTGGGGAAATGAGAGAAAGCTGGCGCGTATTTGAGTAGGACGGGGCTGAGGTTAGGCGAGAGACAGGAGAGAGAAGCCAGTCACCTCAAGGCAGAAGTATTTGGGTTTCCAGAGCCGGGAGGGAAACGGGAACTTGATGCACTGAGGCCGGAGGCCCCGGGTGCGAATCTCAGTTTTCCCACGTGCTTGCCGTGAGTGGTAGCATGCCACCAGCCCTCTGGGAACTCTGACCCTGTGAAGTGGGGAGTACCCACCTTGCAGGGAATAGTAGCCCCCATTTCCTGAAGTCTCACTACATGCCAGAGAGACCTCGCTGCGTACATTATCTCATTAACGCCCAACAGCCATGCTGGGGGGCAGCTGCTTTACAAAGGAGGAAGCCGGGGCTGAGAAGGGTGAGTCCCGTGCACGGAGCAGTGCAAGTGGTTTTCAAAATCCACGTCCGCCTGACCTGAGAGCCCACTCTCTTGGCCTCGGTACCCTTCAAAAACCTCGATAAAGCCATGCCAGGCACATCGAGGGCATGACGCAAAGGTTACCTGCTCCCTGGGATTCACTGCAAACGCACGGAATGCCAGCCAAGCTCGGTGCCTCTGTGCTAATGCACACTGACCACTCAGGAAGACAACTAACAAATCGAGAGGGGGACAGAGACACCTCTGGCCTTCAAAACAGAGACAGCCCCTTGCTCAATGTTCCTGGATGGCCTCATGCATGTCAGCATCTCAGCGTGTCTGACTGACCACAGCCCCCATCCCCCTCACCTCTACATTATACGAAAAGTCAACCTTTGCCCCAAAGTTGGTCACATGTTCCTCTCCCTCCTGCCAGGATCCAGAGAGGAAGGCACGTCTGTAGGACACAGAATAGCATGCCGCAGCTGAAAACCCTTAGCCTGCCCTTCTCCACGTGCACGTGAAAAAGGAAACCAAAGCACATCTGGGGTTAGCATAATTATAGTATTTTAAATGTGTGTGTACAGCAACTATCACTGATGGTGGCTTTCAGGGACAAACTAATTTACAGAGGAGGATTCGGCTTGCTCCCGTTTTCTCGTTTGGTAAATAGGAATGATGTCTGCTTTCCCGGACTTCTCTCACAGGAGTGGGCTCCAGTAAAGCAACTCATGTACAAGTTCTTTGAAAAGGCACACGCCAGTATACAAAGGCGTATTCTTATGGAAAGCTGTCTGCTTGGTCTTTGGAGCAGTTTCAGTTGACAGAATATGTGGGTGGTTGTATGAATCTAGCTTTGTCTATTCGCAAACACGTGGGTTTAATAAAGTGGAGTTTGTTTTTTAAGGTGTGTGGTCCGTGGCTCACTGAAACACTCCTGTTTTACAAACACTGACCATGATTCTAAGGAAGGCGGAGCCCGTTTTCATCCCCCTAACAACGGACAGCGGGCTATAAATCTCCCAGGTCCACAGGAATACCGCGTGCTGGCTCCATCCGCCACTTCCTGACCCTGCTCTTGAACTCTCACTCCACCTTCGCGTTCGGAGCCAAGAGGACACCGCTCTGATCTGAGTCACACAGAGAGCTTCCTGGGGTGGGCTCTGGCCAAAGCCCTCGCGCCGTCCAGTGGCTGGATGCACACTGTGGAGTGTTTCCTTAACACACAAACCCATTGTCTCCTTGATTACTCTTCCCAAACCCAGGAAAACGGGGCTGGGAACTTCACCATCAGCCCACCGGGGACAGAGTGACACGTGCCTGTGCTGTTTGTTCAACATTTCTGAACGTGATGTGCAGCCGTGAAAATGTTATTAAAAGTAAACACACAAAACCCAACCATATATTCCCGTTTTCTCTCCTTTCTTTATGAATAAGAAAAGTACTGCTTGGTTCCTGTAGACCTCAACCATCAAACCAAATCTGTCTCCTGTTTTTCAATCAATATTTATAGAGTGGCAATGGTGGGCCAGAAACTATGCTGAGGCACCCACAGGATTACTTCGTTTTGCCCTTATGTGATCCCAGTGAAGTTGGCACGATTAGTTCACCCCCATTTTATAGATGAAGAAACCGAGACACAGAAGATAAATCACACACTCCACTGCTGACCTGAATTAGGATTTCCTGCTCTGCAGAGATTGGGTAGGAGAGCTCTCAGAAGCCAGGGTCCCACTCTCACTCAACTGGCAAATAATTATAGCTACCTTCTGTTGACTGCTAAATACGTGATTAAAGCAACCCAAAAAAGTAGGAAGTATTACCATCTCCATTTGACAGAGAAGGAAACTCAGGCACAGAGAGGTTAAGAATGTGGCGGGCGGGGGGGAGAAAGAATTTTGACCCAGACAACAGAGCTGGTCGGTGCCGTGGCTCTGAGTGTCACCTCACCCGGTCCAGCTCTCCAGTCCCTTCAGCAGACTCTAGGGACATCAAATGCCAAATGAAAGTGAAAATGGTCCCCAAGTGGAAACAATGGGAAGAATCCGGCAATGCCCTCATGGCCTCTTCCCACCATTGGGTGGACACACATTATTTACATCTTCGTGCTCTAAAATTACCGATTATTTTCCCATAGGAAATGCATGGGAGTTGGGTTCTTGCCAGACAAAGGAACCTAAAGGTAACTCTCTCCATGGCACACCCATCTGTGGAAGCAGAGGGTCGTTCACTATTACTGTTAGATTCTGTAACTGCTCACCAAGAATAAGGGTGAAAGGGAAGGAGGTGGAAGATGAAGGCCCCTTTCAAAGACAAGGATATGTACAGACCGACACATCATATGATTTCTTCCTCAGGTGAAATGCTCTCAAGCTGTTTTTTTAAGGTGAACAGCGCTCAGTGGAAGTGAGGCTGTTATGGGAACTCAGGGTTGAGACCGAAGATTCTGTGGGTCTTCCCCTGGGGTCTAGGAGAGGGCAGAATTTGCTTGTCACGGTTCTTCCTCTCTCTGGGCAGGCAGTGCCCCTTGCCCACCCCCCAGCCCCTCACATCTGTGCATCAGTTTCGGCGGGGAAGGGGCAGCTTTCTCCTGGGCAGGCCTGTTCTGACAGTGGTCCTGCCCCTTCAGTGCAGCAGGGCCCACAGGTAAGACGTGATGATGAAATGATCCCCCAAAGAGGTTCGCTGAGCTAGGAAGGATGCCAACTTCATTTTTATAAGTGTATTACGAGCAGAAACAGACCTGGAAATGACATATCTCTAGACTTGCTGTGGCATGGAGAGGACCTTCCCTCTACTCATTTAATTTATACTAATTTTTACTTGTGTAGTAAATGAAATTTCATTTTGCTGTCAGTAAACAGTGAATGGTAGCTCGACCAAGTCTGTTCGTTGAACTTCTTTAGCATTTAAATGTTCTCTCCTCTGAGTCCTCCCACAACTTTGGTTGCACTTTTGTTAAACGTACCTATTGTTTTCTGTTATGTATGGCGTTGTATTTGGCTTTCTCTCCCACAGGGGGTCCGAGTTCCTTGGGCACAGGGATGGAATATCCCCAACATTGACGACAGGTACAGAATAGAAACCAATAAATGTGCATTTCCTTTTTTTCTGCATTGGCAATTAATAACATTGCTGTATGACATATATTGCTCTATCTTGAACTTGTGTCTAATTTCTCCCACTTGTGTCTTAGGTGGGATGCCTCTGGAGGGAACAGACCCATGTCTGAGTAGCCCCGGTGCAAGGTGTGCCAATATGCTTTCCTTTGAGCTCTAGCTGTTCTCCCCTCACCAGAAATAAGTAAAGATCCTCATGGGGGTAGAAAAGCAATGTTCTTTTTCCTCTTGAGAACCGATACGATATAATGATTAATAACCTGGACTTAGGAGCCAGGCTTTAGAGGTTTGAATCTCAGTTTAGCAATTTACATGCTGTGTGACCTTGGGCAAATGATTTAACCTCTCTTTCTTTGGTTATTTTCTTCTCTAAAATAGAGGTGGTAATTGCACCAACCTCGGAGGGTTTTTTAGAGGAAGATATGACATGATATAAGTAAAAATAAGTACAACATTACCTGGCACATAAGTGCTTGCTACTTTGATTATTGCTTACCTTATAATACTAAATACACAAAGCACAAAAATATTGAGTTGCTTATCTATGAACTAACTTTTATCGATGGCAAAGTTTTCTGCCAATCGCCCCAGCCCGTGTTTCCAGAGAGCCCCAACCCAAAGAGGAGGTATCCTACCTTTGGCAAGCGCTCAGGGTCGCCAGGGTGCCGGGGAATAACCTTCTGTAACCTCTGGAAACCATAATCGATGGTGGGTTCATTGAGCGCTGCAATGAAGAAGTCATACAATTAGAACAATTTCAGGAAATAAAACAGCAGATGATTTGCAACACTTACGGCACAGAAATTAACTGGGAAGTCCAAAGTTTCATTGATACTTCTGAGTTAGATCATAAAGTGACTGGACAAATGATCCCTTTTGGTGGGGACTGACTCACTCAGAAGAACATGAGTAGCAGGTCCTAAACTCTGCTCTTCTGGCCAAATTCTATATTCCTTACAGTGTTGAAAGTGGAAGGTAAAATGGAACTTGGTGTGAGGTTTCAGGATTCCCTTCAGTCAGAAGCTTGAGTTAACACACTGGAGGGCTTGGCCAAGGGTATCTACAGCTATAAAGAGCAGAATTAAAAGTACTTGCTTAGCTACAGAATTATCAAGTGGACCGCAGCTGATACAGTATCGCAGTGCCATCGGGCGCAATTAAGTGTGGTGGGGCAGAGGAGACCAGATCTCCTCGGGCCAGAAAACCTCTTCTACCCTCGGAAGAGCCCGAAAAGAGACAGGTATTGAAAATGCCCTTGATACGACACCCTCATATCTAAGGTGAAAGACTGATTCACCAGTATCAGTATTATTTCAGGAAAAGGCTAACCTCTATGGAACACTAACTCAGAGCAGCTGACTCTCCAAGAAGAATTTGTTTAAAAGACTAAAAGAAGAGCAAACCTGTAATAATATTTGGAGACGGTGGGCCTTCTTGTACCCGTATCGACTATACCTTCTTCAAAGCATCCTACAATTCAACTCGATACAAACTGGACTCTGGTGTATCACTTTTGAAATTCCTCCCCAGGATATGAAATATCTCCAGCTTTGCTCGCCTGACCAGGAAAAGATGGCGGCTCCATCCTCCACCCACATCCCCCGTCTCCTCTAAGTTAAGGAGTCGGCCTTTTTCTTCTTGTCTTTCTTCATGTAACCAAAGTACTCAACCACGTATTTTCTCCCATAAAAAGACAAGTCTTTGACAGTTAGCTATACATTTAGAAAACAAGTTGCCACATGCTTTACTTAAAATGCATTTCCATTAACCTAAATTTTAAAAGTAAGATTCATACTACTACTAACTTTAAAAAAACTGTATTAAATTCAAATAGGTCCCAAGGCTAATGGAAGCAATTTGTATACCAACCCAAAATGACTGGCCCACTTTTCAAAATACAGGTATGATAATCTTGTGGTGTTAAAAGGACATTTAAATGGAAAGACTGTGAATTTAGTACATAATTATACCAATAGAACCCTTTAACTTGTCAACTTGTAAATCTAAAAGGCTATCAATCATTTCTAAAGAGGAAATAAACCTTAAAATTCCTTGATTGACAGTGCTTACTTTTTATGTAAGAAAAAAAAAAAAAAGGAGAAAAAAAAAAAAAAAAAAAAAGGCTGCATAAAGTGGCCAGAAATCCATTTACAAAAGTACATTGTTTTACATAGGTGAGTAAAAGCCAATAATTACACCTCCAAAAGACATATAAATCAGGGTAAGTACTTTTTCCTCACTTGTACATTTTAAGTTGGAGTGAACTGCAGGTAACTTTTTTTAAGAAGATTTTTTTTTTTTTCCCCAAATGCAATGCTTGTTGGAGTTGTTAATAGAGTAGCCATTTAAGACAATGTGATCACTTTTGCAAATATGAGGTTTAGCCATTTCCCCCACCTTCTCCCCACCCCCTTCCAAAGGGTAAACTTTCAACCTGTCTCTTGTGGAAATTAACTAAAATTACACCCAGGTGTACCAAATCTCTCTCTAGTGGTACCTGAGTTAAGGCACAATATTTATTGTTCCTCCCATTTTATGAATTACTTTGTAAACCCTTGAGAAAAATTCTTTCTTTTTCAAATTAGACTTGTAGAGAAAAAGCCATACAACTCTCTACACAGGGAAGCTGTGACTCATAAAATCCCAGTATTTAATAAAGAAATGCCCGGGAGTGAAGGAATGGGCACCCAGGCTAAGCTGTATATCACGTCTATCCGCCACCCATAATGCTAATTGCCAACAAAGATGTTTAACCATAAAAATAGCTTTAGGCAATTAAATGTATCATTTTAACACTTGAAGATATGATTCAGCATCCTGAAAATTCTAATTCTTGGTTTTATTTTTCAGTGTAAGCCACCAATAAAACTTGACTTGTTGACCCACCGCTCCAGTGGTTTGCATAATGAATTAATTCCTACTGTGTCAAGAAACCCATGGTTGTTAATTGAATGACTGATGTACTGGGGGGAGGATATGTTTCTCTGACCATAGGAACAACTCACAACAGAATGACTGACATTCAGTATCCACAATTAAAAGAACTGATTCAAATATCATATGGAACTAATAGCTAAAGAGCTGAGGAGAAGTCATTCTGCTGCCAGAAAGAGTAATTGAATTAGATATATTAAACTCATTATTCAAAGAAAACTAAGCATCTAGTCTATGGAAGTATGCTATGTGAGAGGAAATATTTCAGTAGAGGGACAAAGGCTTTCAATTTATTTCCCATGCCTTTATGATTTGCTCTACACTCGTATTTTTTAATATATTAACCTGCCCTCGATCTACATAGTGAACATTACAATGGCATTGTCTAGTGCTGTAAACAAAGATAACACTAAAGATATGCAAGCAAAGTTCGTTGTCTTAAATTCAAAGGTGCCTGATGATTTCTCGGATTGCAGTGACTAAAGAAAAAAACTAAACCAATTACTGAGTGAGAGGGGCCATCTGATAGAGATTGTCCCTTTAAAAAAAAAACCCTGAAAACAGATCAACTGTCTAGGGAGGGGGATGGTTAATTTACGGCACACCCATAGGAATATGATGCAGTCCTCAAAAGCAATGCTTTTGGAAAAAAAAATAGGGAAAAAAATTTACTGGTATAAAATATATTGCTATGTCAAGAAGCAGATTACAAGAGCACATGTGCAATATGGTTACTTTTTTTTTTTAAATGAACATATACAGAGAATAAAGAAAAGGTTTCTGTGTATAAACTGCCTAACAGTAGTTATTTCTAAGAAGTGAGTCTTGAAGCGCTTTTCTTCCTTCTCTTTACGCTGTGCATGGTCTACATTTTCCACAATGAACATATATTACTTTTATAATCAGAGGAAAAGGTTAAGAGCAAGAGAGTGTTCCCAAGATGGAATCTGACCTGCTTGTATAAGGTAATGACATAAGAAACTTTGCCTGAAAAAGGGTCTGCATACCCTTTAATAACATTGCCTAGGTTATTACAGACCATAAGAAAAATAAGTAGTATACGTTTGGCCAGTTGTATAAATATGTGACTATTCATAAACTCTCTGAAAATCAGCAGAGAGAGTAACGGGGAGGAATCATAAAGAATGGCATATTTATTTTCATCAGTGGGGGTAGTCGTACCTTAGGGACATACATCTGCTCTGCAAGAATGTAATATAAAGTTAATCCTTCAACAAAGTGACCTCGTTGTATTCAAGCACAGGGCTCAGGGGGCACCAGAAAAAGAAGTGGGCCTAGTCAAGTTTTTCCCCCTAAAACTTGAGACAATTCTGAGAATCCAGGAGAGAAAGAAAAAAATTTAACTGCACATAATTAACCACAAATGAAGCATCAGTATCTTAGGTTGTAAAAAGAAAAAACAGATGAAACTGTAAACTGCAAAAGGAATGCAATGATGGGAGCTCCTCGTGTCACCCTACTTCCAAGCACCTAACCCACACTTTCAACAGGGTTTGAGAGGGTGTTCTCCGAAACCAGTTCGGGGTGGTAACGGAATAAGGGAGGCTCAGAGGTTTAGCAAAATCCATAATCCCAAAGAAGAAGAGCCTCAGTTTTTAGGTCAGCATAATAAAATGGGACCAGTGAGGGCATTAAAAACATTCCACAAGGTAATAAATTGTCCGTTGACTCAATAATCATTTCTAGTGCCTACTAAGTGTTCAGATGGCACTGGTGGGAATTCACTGTTTTACGTCACATAAGCCCTTAAAAATAAACTTTCTGAGAGGTGTACATAATCTCACCTCAGAAATGAACTACTATGATTGTAGAGTTGGAACCTGGTTCCAGCTCCCATGGCCAGGCTTCCCTCCTGCTCAGCAATCCATTCTCTTGCCTCCCTGATGGTCAGACGGTGGGTCACCACCACTGCTCCTCTTCTCTGACACTAAGCTCACACTACACTTCACAGGACCGTGTGGATTTATAGAGCGATCAGGCTACTGGGGAGCCACAGAGATTTGCATTCACGATGGCCTGCACTGTCCTCTTCAAACCCAGGGGTAGATACATATTAGCTGAGTAAGCTCAGTAGGACCTCATGGAGCTGTGTACATATCCTACAGGAGGTCCGAAACGTTCCTATAAATGCACAAAAGGCAAGATTAAATGCTTCTACACAGGAGCAGGCTTGTAGGGCAGATGTATCAGCTGAGATTTCAGGAGGCTCCTCTCACAGCTATGATAGGATACTGGGGAGTGGTATAGGGAGGAAGTAGGGGACCCATGCGGCCATGGGGAAGGCTCAGCTGTATCAAAGTCATTACTTTTCAAAAGGGAAAAGTTAATTAAACGTTTTAAAAAAACATCAAACCACTTCACGTGGCCTTGAGCGGGGTCAGCTTATAAATGGCTTTGGGTTCCCACCCAGTCTCACAATCTCAGGCTCCCCTAAAGGAAACCAGTAACTTTCCATACAGAACCAGTCTATGCAGAGCCCTTCCCCTTTGGGCTTCAACCAAGGTTCTGGTCAAGACAGAAGAACTCTGGTTATACAAAGCTATTTACAGTGTTCATGCAGCATGAAATGCTATAGGCAAAGAAACTTTAGAATAAGACAACTAGGTTTTACGTACTACTAATAATGACAAGATTATAAAATTCATCCAAAACATCTGGTAATGGGTAAATCCTTACCAAACGTATATGTGAATTGTGGCCTTTTCATGCCTTTAGTCGTCTCCTTTTTTTTGTTTTTTTTTTTTTTTTAATCCACAAACACATCAAAGAAAGAAAATTCTCTTTAAGGGGATTTATTTGCAAATTAAAACCATGTAGTCAAGACAAATGCATTCTCACTTATGAGAACTGATTTTTCTCTTTTCAGAGTTGCCTTTTAGAGAAAACACTCCTCGGTCCTCCTTAACTTCTGGACTACTTATCCCTGGAAACAATGGAAATGAAAGGCAGGACAGTTGTGTTCCCAAACATCAGGGGAAAAGTGGTTTGGGTGCCATTCCAACGTGAGCGCGCAGAGTTCCCCTGCTTTTATAGCTCAGTGACTCACTGCAGCGCTTTAACACATTGCTGGGGTTTTAATTTCCTTTTCTTAATGGTTATGTGACATGATGTCATTTTGACTGGAAATAAAAAGAAATGCAGATATTAGAAAGGTAATATTTATATTCTATTGCCATTTAATGTCCAAACAAATATCTAGACTCTATGCCAAGTAATAAATAAAGCCTCATAGCAAAGGCAATGATAAAACCAGCACCTGGGTCTCCAAGCTTCCCTGGTGACTATTCTATATTTGAACTAAAGGAATACAGCAGAGCATTTCCCTTCTAGGCAGATCCATTCTGGGCATAAGAGTTATTACATATGTGTTAGGCAGTCTTTTTGTTCCATAATGGCCCTATTTTCCCCTCAGTCACTGAATTAACAACCAGAGGTAAACCATAAAACAGCAAGTTATCTTCACGAACCTATCTTTAAGACTGACTTTAAAAGGTGTAAACCGCAAAATCAACCAGAAACCTACACAAGAGCCAGAAATATGGTCAAGGAAGAAATGTGTTGCATTTCCAGCCGTTTGGATGTTTCATTCCTCGCCTAGATGTTTAGTGCACACACGGTATCCCGGGTCATCTCTTCCTGGAAGGCATACACTTCCCTAAGAAACCTAACACCAAGTCCCTTGCAGGCAGAGCCCCTGCTTTCAGTGTGAAATGCTTTCACAGCCTGGCACCCTGCCTCAGGAAGGAGGTTCAGGAGAGCTTCGGGAAGAGGCTCACTGAACTGCAGAAAGCTATAACTGAACCAGAAGGGTGTCAGGATGGAGCCAACACGGGCAGAATTTACCAATACAGGAGCCAAAGGAGCATTTCCAAACTGGCTTTCAGCATGCTCTGATCTCTTATTTGTAGTTTTCGAACCTCTTGATGTGGAGCAACAACACTAAGATTCAAAAATCAAGCGAAGGACGTAATACTTCTCTCTACCGAAGGTACCATCAGAGGTATTGTTGGCTTGTGCGGCTACGTTCTCTTTACAGAGCCTGCAAGGTAAAGACTGAAGAGAGAAAGAGATCTGCAAAGTGGATCAGAGCCCAGGATGAAAAAATACAGGGGATCTGGGAGAAAGAGATGGAAGACCCTGAGCACCGTCACTTGGAATGCAAAGGACTTGCGTATGTTAGGAAATTAATAACTCTTCCAGAAGCAAAAGCAATCAAGAGCAGGAAGCAAGAATTAAGAGTGACTCGCTTTTGTTTTTCAAAATGGAAGTAGCTTTACTGTGTTTCTAAGTCTAAAAGGAATATACTCTTATTGTAAAAAAAATACAAAAGAAACACAAAGAAGGAAAAAAGCCTCATAATATATATACTCATATATAATCACTATTTATATTAATATGTAGGCTTTCGGGCATTCTTACAATACTGTTTTATATAAATATAGATTATATACATATTTATATCCACCTCGTTCTTTTTAATGGTTGTAGCGTATTGCAATTATATGGATGGCCATAACTTATGCAACAAATCCCCTGTTAATGGGGGTGTATTTTTTCCTCAAAAAAATTTTCAGGAGAAATTCTTAGATAAAAAATATGTACATTTCAAGACTTTGGATACATATATTTTTAAACTATCCTTCCTAAAATTTATACCAATTTACATGTTGACAGGTTACTTTTAAAGGCATCTGCAAAAGACAACGAATTTTTAAGACTGTGCATCCTGAACTCAATTATTCTCTACGTTATAAGGACCTATGAATGTTTTTAATAGATGTTAACGATCACAATGATTACTTGGAGAAGTGTCATTTCAAACATACCCCGAGGTCATATAAGACACTCTTCCCAGTAATATCAAAATGCTTTATAGACATTATCCCACTGAGTCTTTCAATATGCCCTTGACATAAATGTCAAAATTTATGACTCCCAATTTGAAGGTGAGAAACTGAGGCACAGAAAGAGCTGGCTGCATGAATCAGAACAAAAACCCAGTGCTTCACTTACTATGCCAGGATGACTATTTTATTTTCACATTGGTAAATCTCAATTTGCAGCATATTGACAAGTCCAGCTACCAAATCAATTAAATGGCACCTTTTTTTTTTTTTTTTTTTTTTACTAAATATCTGTGAAACAGAAATCCAGCACTAGGAGGAATCCTTGTGCCAGACTCCTGACTTCACAACGGGGGAACGCTAACTTGGCCTGATTTTCTTAAAGCTTACCATGTCAACAAGCACAAACCTGTTGGAAAGGCCACCCTGGCATTTTAAACTTGCCCCACAAATAATCAAGAAACTGTGCTTTCTGTCTCATCAACTTCTCCTTACAGGTCTGAGCTGGGCTCTCAAAAGTTGATTTGTCTTTTGAGAAACAGAGACACATAATGCTGTTGAGATACATTAAACCAACTTATTTCATACCACAACCAGTTGGTCTTTTCTAGAAGATCCTTGGTGAGGAGTCAATGGCAGAAGTGGAGCATTTCTTAAACAGACCCACTTTTGGCCCTGGAGGGTTATACTCTATCTAAAATGGGAAGTAGGTGAATGTACAATAATTAGGGAAAACTGTATTGCTCTCTAATTGTGAAAAAGTTGATGAGAAAAGTTGCCCCTGTTACTGCATATGATGTGCTCTGTACAGCTTGGCCTTCCAGGATCCTTAATTTAGATTTCCAAATCTGATGCAAGTATAAAACTAAAATTAAATCTCTCAAGCAAACAGGAGCTTGCATATCTCCAGGAATTTTTTTTTTTTTTTTTTGCCTTTCAATCTTTTTCATTTTGGAGTTTTTTTGTTTGTTTGTTTTTTAATTCATCATTTATGATTAGGTTCCAAAGCCAGACTTGCTCAATTGAATGAGAAGAGGATGGCTGTCGCTGTGTAATGGATGATGGTGTTTTAAGTATTGGAGGCCAACACACTCTGTCTTTCTTCTTTAACGTTCAAAGATAAATCCATCATTTTCTTCCCTACTGGCATATCTTCTGATATAACAAGAGTAATATTCCTTCCATAATTGTTCTTTAGATTTCTTCCCAAAGAGTTTTGACAATAACTGTTATCAAGGGGGTAAAATCACCCAGCCTGTCTGATAAACATGTTTTCTTGTGTTCCCACCCCAGCGAGTGCTTGACACTGTACTTTTATCATCCAGCGTGTGTTCAGAATGAGCTTAGAACAGCAATTGCCGGGAATAGGCAGGCGATAAACTGCATTGATTTAACACATCTTGTTTTCAATCGTGCTTGGATTTTCTGAGCACGCATTTTTCCTGTACTTTGGCTTGTAGCTTTTATCTGACGAGCTGATCCCTTTTCACTGGAAAATGAAAAGGTCGCACAAGAAGACACGGTTTACTGGAACTTGAACACGCACCAGGGAGAGTATTTTAGATAAATACTGTCAGACATAGTGGAGCTGAATTTCAACAACACAACTGTTAAACAACAATACTTATTACTCTCCTAGAACAAGCTACCAGCATCTTATGGCTCTCAGCAGGGAAGAGCACCGAGTCAGGCTCCAAAGCTGAGAAACCCTTCTCTGCGCCTTTTGCTAACCGAGCACAGAGTTCTGGGCCGAGGTCCCGCTTGGGATTGTTAATATCATGGTCTTATGTGACAACTCAAAAAACTACTGCCACTGTCACAGAGCTGTCTCCTCTAAACCAGTGGGCAGGTTTCAGAAGAGCTGGATGATGAAGTTACAGCGGAGTTCTGCAGATAGACTGGGAGGGGAGAAAAAAAATCCCAAGAAAAGTGACATGAAAGTGATTCCAAATAATCCATTAATTCTCCTAACAAGACAGGAAAGTACTTGTAACTGGCAGATATTAGAGGACTAATTGCTTATTTGGTTATACTTTAATGGACTCAGAAGAGAACGTATAACAAGCATGCTATGTGGAGCGTTAACCGAGGTCTTGCAGATAAGCCTAGAGGTTTTTGCCAGCCTGAACGCCAACCTAAATAGCATTTGATATAAAATAAATGATGCCAGCCTTCTGCAGTATTGACCCAACCTAAGTGATGATTTTTACTGCATGTCATTAGCCTTCGACTCAGCCAGAAAGTCTCCTCTGCCTGAATGTTTGGCACTGGAACCCTTCCCTTTATAGCCTTAACACACATTGTGAATATATCTCTATTCACTGTCTGCTCCAGAGCTTCTTGAACTTTCTCTGTTCACAGTACCTTGGGTGCCTCAGTAATCTTTTCACAGAGCCCTCAAGCCAAAAGAAGTGCCCAACAATTCCGTTTAATTAACTACTTAGGTCCAAACAGCTTAATATTGTTTATATCCTAACATCTTAATATTTATATCCTTAATATGTGTATCCTAACAACTCAGCAGCCATTTGAAAAAAATTACAAAGAAATGGAAAGAAAAAATAATACAATAACACTTTCAATTCATCCTAAAATAATCACAAGAACTTACTCACGGGATGTGTGCTCCTGTTTAGCACAGTACAACTTCTCAAAGCCTGGAGTAAGATCGGACATCAACGCCCTTTTTTCTATTCCACGTTGATTTTCACAGGACACTTCCTTGAATCACAGCAACTGCTAAAAACTGAGCCTTGCAAAACTGTGACACCATCAAAAGGAACGCAGTGCAATCTAATGTTGAGCTATGAACTACCTCAAACTAGCAGTTTGTCTGGTACCTGACAGACTTAAAGTATCACTTGTTTCCCTCAAATTTAAAATACCCCACATCACCCCTGTATGTTTGAAGGGACACCTTGGTGCGTAAGTTTAGGAAACATGGATCTACTCAGAAGCGTGGAATCAACTAAATGCGAAGATGCTATGAGAATCCATTGCATTCATTCACTGTGTATTTTCTTGTACTATTAATATAATAAGAGCATCAGCTAACACTTCCTAAGGACTTAGTATGTGCCAAGCACTTTACATGGACTAACCTATCTGATCTTTACCAAAACCCCAAAGGGAAGTATTATTGTTATGCCTGTTATACAGAGAAGGAGACTGAGGCCTGAAGGTGTTAAACATCTTGCCTCGATCCACAGAGCTAATGAGTGAAAAGCTAGAGATTTGAGCCCAGGCAGTCTGCCTCCCAAGCCCTGCTCTTAACCTCTTTGCTAGAACAGCCTAGTTAGGATAACCAAGAGGCCTCCAGGATAGGTCTCTAACAATTTGGACCTGCAGTACTCTTCTAATGCTTTTCTTGCTCCCAGTATACCCCTCTATGTGCAGTCTATTCTAATTCTTTTCTTTGTCCCAATTTATGTCCTACTCCAGCCCTCATCTGACTTCCATTTCTCTAACAGCCCACTTCTTGCCTCTGTTCCAACCCTTTTGGGGTAAGACGGAGCTAGATTATCATCCAGGCTATGTCACTGGACCAGCTATGTGCCTTTTGGAAAAGTCACATTCTTTAAGTCTCCTAATATGTAACGTGAAGATGTGATGTGATACTATTTGTATGATGCTTTGCACACAATAAATCCTCAATAGGCAGTTGTAATTACTAATAACAGAATACCTGACATGTGCTAGAAATGGGGAAGATGTGGGGAATACAGGATTAATTAGACATATTTGTACATTCCCCACTGTCAAGAAACTCCAGAGTCTAGAGGGGCAGAAAGACAGAAACAGAATTCTACAACAATGTGATAAATACAATGTGAGGATGCAGTATTTTAGGAGAACATCGGGCATGCTTCACTTGTCCTCGGGGTTCAGCCTTTCTTCCCCCTACTCACACTAACTGGAAATTACAATTCAAAGAATTCTACCACCTCTGATTCTCAAATGTTACTCTGAAACAGAGCTGTGTCTGGAATAGGACATAACTGTTTTAAAACAATATAAATTTTGTGACAAAATGGGAACAAAATACAGGTGGGAGACACCTAATTAAACTGGGAATTTTTTTCCCCAGACTTGAGATGCTTTACATTGCTTAATTAATTCAATAAGTTTGGACGCTTGCTATATATGAGGCCAAGTGCTAAAGGAAATGAAAAAAAAAAAAAAAAGAGAAGTACAACACAGGTCCAGTTCCCTATGCTTCTCCAGCTGGAGATGGTTGCATCTGAAAACTCTCCTACGCACTGTGATGTGCCCTTGAGGAGTTTATTTATTTATTTATGTTTTGGCCATGCAGTGGCGTTTGGGGTCTTAGTTCTCTGACCAGGGATCAAACCCGTGCCCCCTGCAGAGGAAGCAGGGGGTCCTAATCACTGGACCTTGAGGAGTCTATAATCCAGGGAAGACAGGCCTATAATCAGCCACTCAAAATGATACAAAACTATAGCATTACTAATGTAGTAATAGTACATTGCACAGAAGAAGGAAAAGTAATTATCTGTACTGGGGCCAAGGAAACATATACCAAAGAGGTCATACCTGAGCTGGATGTATAAGGATAAGTAGGATTTTTCTACTGAAAAGGGTGGGAAAAGAATCCGAGGCAAAAGAAACAGCAAGAGCAAAGGCACAGAGATATAAAAGGACATGATGTGTTCAGATAAGATTAGATATTCCAGTTTGGAAAGAGCATAGCTTATATATTGGGAGTAGGGTGTTGAAGAGTAACTGTGAGTTAATAGTATTGGCCTTGAGTGCCTTGCTAAGAAATTTACCTGGTAGGTAACAAGGGGCTATTAAAGGTGTTCCATATCATAGGAGAGATACAATTAGATCTATATTTCGAAGACATAACCATAGGAGTCCAGTAAAAGATGGATTTTAAAGTCAGAACTATCACAATAATCCAAATGGAAAATGAAAGACCAACTAATAATGAGGTGGTCATGGAGAAAAGGAGGAAAAGGTAGATTTCAGAGATATTTTAGAACAGAAATTACATGAATTTAGTAACGTGGTAGATGTGAGGGGTTAGAAGAAAGTGGAGGATGACTGATATTTCTAATTTACCTGACTCGATGAACAGAGTGGCCATTTATCAGGATAAAGAATGGAAGACGAAAACTATATATGGGAGGAAAACTCGTGAGTTCAACTTCAGACATGCTGAATTTTAGATACCAATAGGATATCCATGTGAAAATGTTTAGTAGGCAGTTGGAAATAAAGGACTGATATTCAGGAAGAAGATCAAGGATGGAGTTAATTTTATGGGTAACACTGAGATATAGGTAATAGCTGAAAACATCGGTGTAAGAGAACCAAGGACAGCGCTATGGGGAACGCCAACAGTTAAGGAATAGTTTGAGAAAGACTCAGAGACAAAAAGAACAAAGGCAGGTCAAAAAAGTGGAAAGAATGTCAGGAGAGAATAATGGCACTGAAGTCAAATGAGGAGCTTAAAATTGTCCACACTAGCTAGTGTAGCTGGGTAATCAACCAGGAGAGGTCTGGGGAGAAGCTGTCAAAGGAGACCACTCCAAAATGAAGACTCGTGAATGCTTTAACCCAGAGGCTCTGGTTTTCTTTTGTCTCACTCAATAACCCCCAAATACAAAGATCTGAACACATCAAGTAAGTAAGGGATGATGGCAAACCTGTTTGCCCAACTGAAGCTTAGCTAATCACAAGAGGCGTAAGAGAGAGGAGAGGACACTCAGCCCTGATTGGAGTCACCTTAGTCCTAAAGGAAAGTGTAGAACTCCAGGTGCCCTGAGACAAAAACTATGATGCAAAGTTCACTGCTAGCTTTGGCCAATTTCTGTTAGTACAGTAGGAAGGGTGAGGATGATGGGATTTTCCATGGCTGTCGAGTTTTCCTGCTCCCGATCTTGATGCCTGTGTTTTAGAAGTGGATGGAACCCAGCTGATCCCTCACAGCACCCCGGTGAGGTGCTACTGCTTCTAACCCACTCTAGGTCTGGACTTGTGAGCCAGGAGGACTGGGTCTCCTTGCCACAAAATATTTACAAAATACATTTGTTTGTGTAACCAGAATTTAATCTTCTCCTTTGGATGTCGGTGGTCTTAATATTGGTCCCTGGTGACTTACAATCAATAGATGTTTAGTTAAGCAATTCACTTGTTTTGGAGTAACAGTTATCGTGTGGGCAATGGGTATGTGGCCACTTCCTCAATAACCCCACATCTCCTGATGCAGTGAATGTTACAATCAGACATTTGTTGCTGTTAGCTCACGAGATGCTGGAATCCAATTTTGAAAAGCAAGTAATAAAGCACCACATAAAAAATAGTGGTGTAATTACTTCTTGGTCAGGTTAAACCCTACTGTGACGATAAAAACCAAAGGAAGCAGCCAGCATCATAAGTGGGTTTGCTGTAAATTTGACACTGGTTCTGACCTTCAGCGAGCAAGAAGCTTGAAGCTACCCACCTAAGCCAGGTGCACAGGAGAATATTTATGTTGCATATCTTTACCAAGTCTCTGTTTAAAAGCACTTTAATGAATGTACCCCAGGAATGCCATGGCAGTTCTCAAGAGCTAAAGAGAACGGACCAGTCACTAAATTCCTGACCTCAAGGCTTCCAGGTTCCCATTTGAATTCAGGCCCTCAAGAAAAGGGATTTAGAAACTTCATGGGAGAGCAATCACCATGCTGGTATAATTTGTTCTCCAAGTGTAGAAGAAAGTAAGGGGGTCTAATTGGAACATGGAGCACACTGTCCGAGAGGTGAAGGAAATTCTGGCCGTTGCTGTTGATCTGTGAGCAAACACTGGTAACCCACCGATATGCGCAGAAGAAACAAACCAGCCTCTGCTTTCAGGCTGTGATCTTTCACATCTCATCCCAAATGCTTGAGAGGCTCCCTCGATCCACATGAAATACCGTGGGCGGGTGGGTGTAGGGGGTGGGGGAGAGCCTTAGCCACAGTTATGACAAGAACTTTTAAGGATGGCATGGCACAGTCCATGTGTAAAGATATCATGCTTGTTTTCACTTGCTGCCTTTCATTATTTCCAGCTCTTGGGAAAACATTTAGTTAATATCTTTGTTTAGGCCCTCTAAGAGTTGCAAATGGTTCACCTAAGGTTTGTGCACTTTGAACAGACGTTCCTAAGGTTTGTGCATTTTGAACAGACACTCCGACAGGATGCTGAAGACAGCATTAGCCCACTGGTAAAGCAACAGCAGGTTAAGTGTTACTAATGAAAGTGACTTCTATAGGTTAACTTCTCAATGACAGCAATGCGCACGGAAACGCAAGTACTCTTGTAGGCTGATGGTTAGAAATGGGTATGAGCTTTTTGCAGGGCAACTTGGCTATCTGTGGGTGGAGAGGATGAAAGATTAAGTTTAGAGACTAAATCATCATGAGTTTGGAGGCGTCTCCAAATGGAGGCCCGGTGGCCACACACACCACTTCTAACAACACTATCTTTCCAAGTGGACGGACACAGGCTCACAGCAGTCACACCAGCCTTGTCAGCCTTCAGAAATGCCACCTTGTGTTTCAAGAAGACGCTGTTCTTGCTCTGACTCCCCTGGACCCTCCTCTTCCTTCAAACGGGAAATAGAGACTGAAATTCCCCAAACCGAATCTTCCAATTCTGTCTAAATTGACGGGTGCGATGAGGTGGCTTAAAATGAATAATAAATGAGAACAAGGGAGAAGAACTGACCTCCCTTCCATATTCTCTCTCTGCAATCTGCCTGTCCCATTGGAGGCTGGTGAACTTAGAGGAAATGAAAATACATATTTAACACCATGTGTGGAATTTACTTTGCCTGAGGCCACTGTGTCAGATATTGTTGCTGGGTTTTTCAGAGGGCTGGGGCATAGCTGCAGGGGCAGAGACTAGGCTTGATAAACTGCTGACCTATTCCCAGATGGAAAATTTTTATGATTATATTGGGACAATAGGTACTGTGACCCTTTAAGAACAAAATCAAACATACTGGATTGCATTTTTCAAAAGCTACCGAAACAACTTCTAGGGAAGAATACATTCTTCTAACTCTCCTTTCTAAGTCTGGAATTAACAACTTGATCTTGATGCAGTCAGGTAGAGGGGCAAAAGCACATCCATTCAATCAACTTCAGAACTTTATTGCTGCAAAGATCCTTCCTTTTACAGCAAACACAACCAAGCTTGGAGACCCTAACTGATCAATGCAAGATCAAACTGCTAGTGAACAATTGAATCAGAAAGAAAAAACTCAAATGTTGGAACCTAATTCACACCAGGTCCCACATCAGTCCTCCATGTAAGCTTGATTTAAAATAAAAAGGATCATTTACTGAGAAGTAGTACTAGGCATTTTAAATTTAACTTATTTTGTTTCTTCAATGGCCCCAAAGGTAGGTATTCCTGTTTAACAGACGAGAAAACTGAGATGGTGAGGGGTGGGTAGGCAATGAAAAGAAGTGTGACTGGGTTATATCTATGAAAAAAGACACCAAACCTGCCCTTTAGACAATATCCTCATTAAAAGATCCATCTCCTATAACTACTGACCATTTCAAAGCCAAATGGCCCTGCCATTTTATAAAATGAATACTAACTGCAAGGAAGGCCAACGAAGCCTCCCAGGATCTTGAAAGTATCATGGAGCACGTCTACAAAGTGTCCACCTTTTTTTTTTTAACCATTGCCAATCTTTCTTAAAGTCCGTTTTGCAAAGGCCCCTGGAATTAAAAACAATGTGCTCTGACTTGACCTAAATTCTTGAAACGGAAACGTGATAATAATTGTAGCCCACAGGAAATGATGCATAGTTAGAATGTACCAGAAGCTGTGCTCAGTACTATGTCAAATATCATTAACTCTTAGCCATCCTCATGAAGTCTGTTCTGTTACCATCACCATTTTTACAGATAAAGGAAGACCCTGAGAATGACAGAGATGTGATGGATCCTGCCCAAATTTTACAGCAGTAAGAGCGAACCGGGCTCCAAATTTAGGCAGTCTCCAGTGCCCAGCCACTTATTCACCCTTTACACTGGACCGCCCCTGTGGAAGCATTTAGCTAACACATTGGAAGGGATGATGTTATCTTGCCTTTAAGGCACCATGGAAGAAAACAAACAATAAAAGATGTCTCAAGCAAAACTATCTGGTTTTGACTTGAAAGTATACATGTATACCCACATAGGCTACATAAGGACCTGACTCCAGGAAGATGTGAGTTTAAAAAGGGAAACTTTCCAAAATGGATCACACCTAAGCCCAAAACCATTTTCTGTGAGGTGTATGTATGGTGGGGATGGTGGTGATGTCACCCATAAAAGAGATGAGAAACGACACACGCTTCTCCATTACCACCTTCCAGCTTGTTTAATCTCACCTGGCAAGTTTTCCGTAATCAAGGAACTTGAAAATTGTATGGAACCTTGAGGCAGCTCTGGGTAACACAGGTAGAATTCGGATATGCTTTTCTCATTAACTGCTCATACCCCAGAAAGGAGAAGGAAGCCTCTCTCCTCCTGGGTTGCCTTTTCACTGAAAAACTCATCTTGATTGAATGCACACACCAGTTAACTATCTTCGAATTCACAAACCATTAATGCCCCATTTTCATAGAGCGCCATCTCTCCTTTCTGGCTTGTCGAGAGGCTGGCACTCTCCGGGCTGTGCTGCCAGGAATGTGAGATTCAGCAGGAATGGGGAGGGGACAGCAGAGAGAAGGGAGAGCACCAAGGCGCTCGTCTTCACCAGCAAAGGAGCGTTCTGGGGCTGAGCAGGGGGAACAGCGGATAATGCTGCCCTTGCAAAATTGACATCCTTCCAGCACTGTTCTGTGTCAGCTGCAAGGGAATCACAAATAATGCCACTCTGCCATTCTTGGGATGCCAGTTAAGCAGGCTTCAAATGTGCCTCCGAGGGAAGACGAGGTTTGCAAATGGTCTTGTGGACGTAAAAAGGTGGTATTAATGATAAAAGGAAGGGGGAAAGAAAAACTGTTTGCACATTTCTCTCCGGAAATATCTGGTCTGTTTCAAAGTTCCACTTTTCTTTCTCTCTCCAGGGCAGGAAGATCTAAGCAAGGTCTTGAGGTGTGTCCCCAAAAGACTCTTGTTAGGTTGCTCCCTGTAGCACGGCAGGTACCCGTGGAAGAGACTCTGGATTAACTGCCCTTCTGTGCCAGGGGCAGCTGGTTTCTTGAGGGAGAATTATGCCAGCTGGATCTCTTACCGAGCGTGTAGCCTCTTGAAGTCAGAAAGGTGTGAGATTATGTCTCTGATGATGAAGATATTTACAATTAGACTTTGTAAGAGATATAAGCATATTTCTTACTGCATGGGGAACTATTTGGGCTCTAGCAACACTTTTTTTTAAATGTCATGAAATTGTCAGAAACCACTAGGAAGACCCATTTCCCAAAATACGCAATGCCATCTTTTTAGAAAGCCTGATTTTGCTTTTGAAATAAACTCAGAATCTGACCGTGTTCCCCTTGGCCACGATTCTAAAATCAACTATGACTATAATTCCATGAACACAGAAGGGAGACTCCTGACTTGCCACAGCCTTGACCTTGGGCTTTGGTATTGAAGGTACCAAATCAGGTCATTTGAATCCCAGACCAACCACCCTACAATGAAATCCACATTTGGTAGGAAATGATGTGAAAATAGGGTTCTAGTACACCTGCTAGTAATGCCATTAGTTGTGACATAACCCCATAAGCTCCCAGACAGTTTAGGATTTGGAGAAAACAAAATAACAGTATTACATGAGGGAGATAAACACACACTGAATTAACAGCAGTTATGGGTTTCCTTTACGTGGCAGGAATATTTTCTTGGCTTTGGGATTTAGAATGTGAACAAGGAAGGCTGGGCATGCCAATTCTCTGAGTTTCATTTGCCTGCCAGAATATTTAGAGGTCTGGGCAAGGTAAACTAACTCTCCCATGTTTGTGCTGAAGGCGACGTGCCACTGACTTGTCCCAATCTGAGTATTAAATTATCTTTCCTCATGATGACACCAACACTGAAACTTTATAGACAGCTTATTTTATAGTCAGCAATATGGGGCCCTGGATTTTATTTCCCTTTGGACAATACGATTGTGGTTAGCATAACACAGTGAATCCAACATCAATTCTCTGTCAAAAATAGTTTTATGAAGGCCAGAGGGAGGGTGGGCATACCAGAGGCACACCCAGTTGGAGATATATAAACATTGAAAGAGAAACTAACATAAATTCTGTAAACAACAGAAGTCAAAGCTTTCTTGGGGTCATTAAAGACCTACATTTTAATATTCAAACAGTAGGATATTTACTGAAATATCAGATCAATTCTTAAAGGATTGCTGGCCCCAGGGGGGCTTATTTGTAGTCCTCTGTCCAAAGTCCACTAGACAGGGTCCCTGTCTTTAGTAGAGTGGATCCAAATAAATTCTAAGAGAGGAAATAGATTCCATTCTCTCTGTTTACTTTATTACTATTGATTTCTGAATTCCCTCCAATCTCTTTCTTAACTGAGCAGATAATATACATTTAGCACCACAGGTAATTATCCCAAATGAATCCAGTTTGCAGCTGGGTGATAAAAAAGAGAAGGGACACTGATAGATTAAACACTTGAACATTAAAAAGTATGGCTGATTGTATTAATATATACAAGAGCTTATAATATGCTCACATTATGGCTAGATATAGTTTCCTAGGCTAATCACAAATTCATTTGTACACTTAGACATATTTTATTTCCACTAGTCTATATTTTATAGCATTATCGTAGAGTACAAATGCTAAAATAATAAAAACAAAATCATTTCAAATATTTTTTAAACTCTACCTTCTACAAAAAGGAACCACTTAAACAATGTTTTTAAGTATTTAAAAGGGATTAGAAAATTTAATTGCCAGAAATGACAATGGTTTTTAAAGCATCAAAGATAGAAGAGAGAACAAGGAGTGTATCATTTTTAAAGTATATATAAAACAACTTAAATATCTAGCAACAGAGGAATGGATAAATAAATTTAGTAAACCCACACTGTGGGAGATTATGCAGCCTTTTAACACTATGTTTATGAAGAAGTTGTAATGCGTGGGAAAATGCTTAGTAGGCTATGTGAAAAAAACAGGATATAAAACTGTGTGTGTATACACATACACAGTATAACCACAAATATGAAAAAAATGTTTATATATATTTGTTACACATAGAAAAATATGACAGAAATATATGAAAATGTTAGCAGTGGTTATCTCTGGGTGATGGGCATCAGACAATGTTCATTTCTCTTACCCTATCCTGTTAGTCCCTAAATTTTCTGTAATTAGCTTACATTATTTCTATATAATATATACTATTATCACTATAATTACATAAATATATAATGTAATTACTAAACAAATAATAGAAAGATGGACAGATGGACAACTGGCATTGGATGGGAGGTTTGACCCATGTTTTGTTTACTCCTGGTTCAAGGTTATCTGGGAGCCCTCACATGCCAGGGGTATCTGTTCTGGCTCCTGTTTGAAAATCTACCCATTTACGGGTGAGTTTTCTACAGAGTCCTACCAGACTTGGGTAAGTACTGAACACTCAGGGATCATCACATTTTTAAAGAAGGAATATGGCTATATAGATATCGAAGTCCTTCTGAAAGACAGCACAGTGGAGCAGTTAAGGGGATGGATTCTGGAGCCAGACTGCCTGGGTCTGACTACAGCTCCTCCGCTTACCAGTTGAGTAACTCTGCAAAATGACTTAATCGCTCCATGTCTCAGTGCTTTATATGTCAAATGAGGACATCTCTACCTCATAGAGATGTTAGGAGCTTAAATGCATTAATATCTTTAAAACGCTTAGAACAGTATGACATGGTGTAAATTCTTAAATTATTTGTTAAATAAGTAAAATAAAATTTTGACTTGTATTAATCAGAATACAATTACAAAGGAAGAAATGGACAAAATACATGTAAAACATTTGAGTTTTTGTAAGTGTTTTGATAAGCTCATCTGGGGCAGGAGTGTAACGTTCTGTTGAATTAAGGTCAGTACTCAGGACTGTAGTAGTTTTACATGGTTTTTCCATACTTGCCAAAGATCTGTCCATCATCCATTTCTAGGAATGTTGGTGATGATATTAAGGTTCAGTGGAATACTTACTATGTGCCAGTATTGTTTGTAAGGCTTTGCTTGCTACTCTATACTTAGACTCTAACATAAGACTCAGAACTAAATAGGTGTAAAATAAATGTGTACTGAGTGAAAAAGCCAGTGAATGAAGTACTTCACCCTGGCTGCATCAAGTTGTCCAAATATGGGCATATTTCCACATAGGGAAATATTAAGAACTAGAGTTGAAGTGTTAAATTTCTTAGAAAACTTATTTTTACTGTTATAATACGGAGACAATGAGATGGCATTATCAAAAGAGCGGGGTGATGAAAAAAAAAAACTATTTATTCTGAGAAAAATGTAGTAGCTCAGCACTCAAATGTCTTCCAGGATCCTTTTCCTGGGGCATCCATAAGGACAGAAGGAGCAGTGGAAGTGGAGGTACCAAGACAGCCATGGCAGCACCAATAAATAGAAATAGCATGTCTCACTGGCTCTGTGGTTTTTTTCCTACCAGGTAGTGCATGACAAGAGAATGTCAAAGCAACTGAAATCAGAGACAACACTCGAAATAACGGTATAGAACGGTCAATTTTACTGTAATAAATTTCATTACTGAGAGAGGAAAACAACTATTTTTAGACACTGTCTATTGTTTTGTATGGATTTCAAAGTTACTCTTCATGCATCTAATTTCTAAATTCATAGTATAACTTTTAGCATTTTGTGGAGGTCTTGGCTCCAAAGCAGCAAAAGAGAAGTGAAAGGTCCCATGGTTGTCAAATCTTGATAAGTTCTCAGTGTCACTTTTTTCAAATGTGGAACTGCTCAAACCACACAGATAATTATAGATGACCAGATTGTAACTGTTTTATTGCTTCTTTTTCCCCATAAATTTTAATTTTGGAAAGTTAAGTGAAAAATGTGGTTCCAATTTTCTACAAATTGCACACAATTTGGTTTTAACAAGAAAATAGAAAGAAAGGGTATGTTCTTTAAAGTGAATTATGAACTAGAGTTTGTTTTCGCTTGCTCAACACCGCAAGAATAATAAAGCACAAAATTTAGAAAGGATGCCTTACAAAATGGAAATCATGAACTGTAGTAAGAAAAGCGTAGAGTAATTTTTTATCTAAACATGGTTTAAGCAATCTAACAGGATAATACAATTGAGCTAGTCTTTCTCCCTCTGGTGAAACAAGCTAAAGTTAAAAAGGAAAGAAAGAAAGAATGAAAGGAAACAGGGTAGAAGCCGACAACCTTAATGCATTGTATAACAGGAAATCTCTTAATAAGAAAAGGCTGTGTACATCACCATCTTATTCTCTCCAAAAGTGCCACTGACAACAGAACTACTGATATTGAAAACAATTAATATCGAAATCACTGGAATGCACACCTAGAAACAGAACAAAAGACAGGAAAGAGATTTTTAGTAGAAAGAAATTACAGCCATCTGCTGGGTTCTGGCTAGAATCTTAGAGTTAGACCAACATGCTTTCTGTATTCAAGGGAGCGGACAAGAGCTAGCATGTTAAAGACAGGAAGCCCATGATGTGTGTCTACCACACCAAAACTACCAGCTGGAAGGCAAACAGTGAAATCAATCAACCAGCTGTTTTTTTCTCCTTTGTGCCAAACTTTGGGTTGAATATATTCTTTGATTCCTTCAACTGACCACTGCTTTCATCTAATCCACAATGTAGACTATATCTAAGTATGAGGCAAAATATATTATTCAGATAATAAACTGCTTCATCACAATCCTCAATCTCCGTTGATCAAATTGCTCCAGGGCCCATGCTATGTAATAGCACCACCATGGCTTCCTCCAATTTCTACTTCCAAAAATGTTTACTTTCATACTGTGACCACCAAAGATCACCTGTGCTTTATTTGTATCCTATAAACAAAGCAGATCAAACCTTAACACAAGTACTCGGTGTAATGCTGTACCCCTAGGTATTCGTTTTGGGCCAAAATGTAGTATTTGCTAAAATTTTTCTATCTGGGGCTAAAGTTCCAAGTATAGAGTGCCTCTGATTGTTAGAACACCAAGTTCTGACTTATGAAGGTCCAGCTATAAACTGGGACTTGGCAAACTTGGAGTATTACTCATTGACTAATAATCCTATTAGTCAAAACTGCAAACTTCTGGTCAACTGCATATTTTACATATTACTGCACAAAGCTCTAGCAGAAGTTCACCATCCAAAATGTCCTTTGAAGGCATCACAATTTACAAGAGATGATTTACTCTCTTGAAATATAAAAGCTGAATTTTCCCATCCAGAAGTCAATAAATCTATGTGTTGGTAAAGAGGCTATTCCCTACCTGTAGCAATCAAGTTACGTAACCCTCAGGCAATGACTCTTCACTGTGCACAGACCTCACGTGTATCTCATTCCCCAGTGTTTGACTGATGATATAGTCTGATCGAAATGATGATGCAGTAAAATGGGAGGATTTCACAGCGAAATGCTCAAAAAATGCACAAAGCTAGCTAGAGGGGTATCCACAGAAGGGCACCTTGAGAGGGAAGCAAATGAGAGGGCTTACTCACAAACCAAGGCCGAGACATTCTTCATTCACTCATTTATTCTTCCAAACATTTATCCATAAGAACTCCCTCACCTGTGCCTCCCACTTCAGCCTTGTTTCCACATCTACGACATCAGATCAAAAACACCATCCTGTTTACCTGACAAGGATCCCCAGATATTTGGCTCTTATTTCTCTCTAAGAAAAAGTGTCTGGGTGACACTGGATGAAGGTAGGAAGCTCTACTCACTTCAGTGCAGGTAATTATTCTTACTCAAAATTGAATGCAAGTGAATGGTCAGGATTTTCCTTAACAAGATGAATAAAAGAAAAATACCTTAAATGCCCTCAAATCTCTCGGCGGAGGCGGGGGAGTAGCATGGAATAAAGGCAGGGAGGAGCAATGCAAACGATGAGCTTAGGAAATCATTTTTACGTAAATTCTGGAATAGTGTAGAACATATTCTAAGAGGTAAAAATAAAGAGAGGGAGATGGGTGGGCCAGAATTTCTTAAAATATATAATTTTCACATATAAAGACTGCCCATTTTTGAGATGCTGGAGCTCAATAACAAGGGGAGGAAGCAGGAGACTAGAATTGAAAGGAATCCTACACCCTCAGTCCCCTAGGCAAAACCTTCTCCCAGTCCCCAGTTCCCTGGACTCCCAGGCTGGCTGCCCTCCCACCCCACCCCCACCCCCTGGCCATTTACCCAGATTTCTACCAGAGCATTTTATCAGTTTGATTGGCATCATGTGCCAACACAGCCTGCCCTCTATTTATTTTTGCTGTGCACTGGAGTCATATTTGGATCCCTGGGCCTTTGCACCATACTTTGCACATAGTTGGCATTCAATAAAAGGCAGAGAATTAAACTCAAGGGAACAGAAGACTTGTCTCTGCTTTAGGAGGTTAATTTTATTTTCCAATTCCTAAACCTTTCTTGGGATTAGTTAGCTGAAGGCCTAAAGGCAAGAGAAAGGACAGGAATTGAGAGGGCATTTTGAGGTATTTGATGGACCTGGAATTCTCACAGAATTAAAAGCCTGAGACTTACAAGAGACCTAGCACAAAGCAAGTGTACGCTTAAGAGCTGAGCAAATGCACAGCACATCGGTAAGGGAAACAAGGAGGAGGGGAAAGGACTTCCTGGAAGATGGCTGCCATGGAGGGATGTCAGGAGACGCTGTGAAGACTGATGAGGGAATCTAGGACAGGGTCTGACAGTAGACGTGAACACTATACCCATATATTCAAACCATCGTTTGGTGAAAGATCACCTGACAATCACCTAAGACTCTAAATGAAAGGGTGTAGATCAAGACCGCTGGTGGCTTTTCTATTGAAAAAAACAAAGTGTGAAATCAGTTTTTTTTTCTTTTTTTTTCTTAAGGTTCTTTTCCTGAAATTTCTAACCTGGACAAAATGTCTATGGTACTTTAACAGCTTAGAAAACTTAGGAGCAAACCTTAGGGAGTTTTGGAGTTGACCCAGAGTCCTAACTTATTGAGTGTGCTGTGCCCCGGAGGTGGGTTCACACCACCCGGTCATGGTTGAGCCCCTCAGATCCAGGCTCTTTCCCTTTGGCCAAATCTCAACCACAGCTAAATTTTCCCAGCCTCTGGAGGCGAAGTGTTTGGGCTGCCTTCTGACCAAGTGTGAGATAGTTTTTTTCTGTTTATGAGATAGGCTACAGAACCTTTCCCAGGATAATCAGTCATCTTGACTGGTGACCCTAGGCAGAGGCAGACAGAACTGGGAGATCTAAATCAATGGATTTGTTTTGTAAAAATCACTTAACTCTACTGGGACAAATTTGATTTGGCTTTAATTTTTTTTTGCCCTTTTTTTAATTGAATGACTTATTCCTTCTTCAAGAGTTACTTTGAATATTTTGCTTGAACCCATTCCTAATTAAAAATAATCTCTTTAAGTATAAACATAATGGTTTTCTAATTTTCTTTTTATTCACCCATCCATCAATCTGTCCATTTAACAACTATTACTAAACTTTTTACTCTCTGCCAGGCATTGTGCTTGAGGTGATCAAAATGCAAACTCTATCCTTCCAGCTGTGTATTTTTCGTTCCTGAATAAATATTTGGCAAGTAAAGAAAATGAGGACGAATGAACTAAGTCATTATGAGGGCAAGTCCAAATAGGAGAAACAAGCAGAGAAGAGTAAAATGTGCGCACGTGACACTGTCTGAACAGTCATACAAATTCTTAGGGAATTGGCCACAGATTTAAAATGTGGGCATTTATTGGCCACTAATTCCTGTGGCCTTGAGGTTGAGGTTCTGGCCATTTAAAAAAAAAAACACAAAAAACCAAAAAACAGTTGATGGGACTTTTCTGTAAAAATGATGACTTCTGACCCAGATGCTCAGAAAAGAAAATAAAGTGGGCTCTTCCCAGATACCCCATCACCCTCCTCCAGGGGCTGAGCCAGAGGCTTGTCTTCTCATGGTTAGCCTGGAGCAACGCTTGGCTCAGCTCTGACCCAGAGGCTGGCGTGATCCAGATGACAAGGCCACACATCTGCTCACAGAATTGGAAAGCCTCAGTAGGATCTAGGGCTTCAGAAGGCATGCATCCTATATTCTCTAAAGAGAAGGAGGGATGTGTGTTGCGTAACCCATAAGAATCATGACAGTGCCACCCTAATTGTCTCCCTTTTGGGCTTACCCTTGCACTCTCATTTCTGCACATGTACAGCCTTCCTTCTACTGCATCAAGTAAGACCTCTAAGTGTCTCTCATTCTAGTAGTCACTGAGGACGGTATGGGATGAATTGAAATTTGAGAAAATCAGACCCTTTAGACTATAATCTCCATGAGGGCAGGGCCTGTGCCCATCTGATACATGGTATCTCCAGTAAGTAACATATGGGTGATGATTAAAAAATGTCTGCTGAACGAATGAATGAATGAATGATCAGCACCCAGTGCCACACTTCATGTTACCTTTGTGGCTAAATACTGATGATAATGCTATATGCTCAGGACTCTGAGGCCGGTCTGCCTGTGTGCAAATCCTGGTTCTGCCACCTTCTAGTTGCGTGACCTTGAGCAAATTCTTAACTCCTCTTTGACTCAGGTTCTTCACGTGGAATGTGGGGATAATAATAGTACTTGTCTCATAGCGTTAGGTTTTTTTTAAGAACAGATGTCTAAAAATATGTCATATGCTCAAAACAGTGAGTGGTGCATAGTAAGCACCTTTTAAGTGTTAGCAGCAATAGCTGTTGTTGTTTGTTAATGAGAATCGGGGGATTCATTCAGTCAACAAACATTTTTTGAGCATCTACTCTGGGCCAGAAATAGTACTAGGCACTGCAAATACTCTGGTGAACTCAACAGAAATAGACTGTCAGATAATCAATTTACAGATTGAGAACTACTTAAAGTCATCAGTTATAAGAACTCCCATTTCTTGAGTCCTTAATGTGCACCATTAATAATCTGCTAAGTGCCTTACTCATATTATCTATTTATCTGTTTATCTATCTATTTATTTATTTATTTATCTATGGCTGTGCTGGATCTTCTATATTATCTATTTTAATCATTACAACAAACTAGTGAAGAAGATATGTTTATTTCCCCCATTATTCAAGATAAGAAAATAGACGTTTAAGTAGTGAAGTAACCTGTCAAAAGCCAAAGAGCAGGTCTCTTGTCCACTCATTCATTCAACAACCACTGGGTACCGCTGTATTCAAGACTCTGTGTTGACAAGAGAGAACTAGTACACACAAGTAAAATCACAGTGACAGCCACAAGTTTGTTTTTCAAAATCAGCCTGTCTCAAATTAAAAGAAGCACACAGCAGAAAAGGATTATAATAGATGAGCTATGATATGACATTTATCTCTATTTATTTGGGACCATACTAAACAACCAACAGTTCATTTTGACAATCTGTTTGCCAACAAGCAAATAAATAGTGTTTTAAAAGGATTCAAACACAGCTGCCATTTAAAAGCATCAATGATTTTTAAAAAATATGATCTATTAGAAAAAGTAATCTTAGTGTTCTTTTTAATTCGGGCACTGCAGACGCTAAGTAATCATTGTTGCAATTAATTGCCTTCTTGTTGCTTGCCATTTTCCTTTCATTACAAGAAATTAGAGGGTAGAAGCAATTATACAATATATATTTATTCAAGCTAAGATGACTTGACATCATTTATTGTATTTGTACTTCCCAAACATTGCCTGATTATTCTTTTAAAACTAAAATTCCTTTAGCTCCAAATGACTTAGCATACTCCCTGTAGTGACACACTTGATAATCATGACTCAAAAATGTGGAGCTGGAAGGGGCTGAGATAATATGTTGTCCCTCCCATATTTATCACCACACTTCCTGAATCATCCAGCTTCGTAATGATGATTTCTTTCCATTCTTTGTACTGTTTGGCAACTACGTGTTTCGTGAATACCTAAGAACGCTTGTAAATATTCTCTTTCCTTGCAGCCAATAAATCTTTAAAATTAAAAGACAAAGTTTAAATGACTTCTGCACTTCACCAGTGTCTCCACTAAATGTACCATACATCTTGCAATTTCAATATTCACAGTTTAAGACTCAGTGATGACTTTCAATCTTACTTTGTGGATAAAGAAGGAGGGGTAAGCTTTGCAGTTTACTGAAAGCTATTTTGTGAGTAAGTCCTGATGGTTAGATGTTTTATTCTTTCTGCTTCTCCATCCTTCCCTCTCCATCCACCTTTATTGACACAAGGCATTGGCCTCTTGTTCCATGGAATTTTTTTTTTTCTTTTAGAGCCAGAAACGGAGAGACAAATATTATAGAAACAACAATTTCAAGGATCTGGTGCAATGACATAGATCAATGCTTATTGAAATTTCAGGAAGCTTGATCTGCTGAGAACATAGTCAGCCGGCATGGCTCATATTTCTAGATGATGATCACAGAGTGGCTGGGGGATGGGGTAGGGAAAGTGAAGCTTCTGGGCAAATGATAGCATGGCTTTAGCACTGGGGAAAATCCACAGAGGCTTAGAAACAAAAGCGTGTCTGGGTGATGCTGTGCAGGCCAGAAGCGATATCCATTTATATACTGTTCTAACGCTACTGTACTAATTGCTATTTAAAGGAGCCCTCCTGCCCCATTATGCTCTACCAGATCACACTTCTTATTTCTTTCATAACACTTTTACCAGTCTGACACTTATGTTATTTACTTCTTAACTTCCATGTTGCCTTCCTTCTCTTACTAGAATATAAGTGTCTTGAAGGGAAGAACCTCACTTTCCTGGGTCACAGAGCCTAAAAGATGCCTGGAAGGTAATTGGTATCAAAGCTTTTTTATTAAATTGGAATTTGAATGTTATTCCACTCTCTCCTCCAAAATAAAATAAAATAAAATAAAATGAGAGCAAAATGTTCACTACTAATAGGATAATCAAAGTCTAGAAAGAACCCGGACTTCTTCCGCAATGAAATACATTCTACCATTTTAAGGAGTTACAGTGATGACTGCATATTGTCGAGTTAATGTGTCAACATCTTAAACATTAGAGATAAATTTATAAATTCATGATCGGTGAATATGAATGTCAAAGTTTCAGGCCATATTAAAGATTTCGCTCAGAAACAATAATACTATGGCCTAGTCCAAAAATGGTCTTAAAATATAAAATGATGCCATGTCAAAGCAAAGTGGCATAAATGTATTGCTTTCAACTTAGTGACTTAACGAAGAAATACAACAGATGCAAACGTCTTCAGACAAGACAAGAATTCTTTCCAAATATCAGAGCCCATTACAGAAGATGAAGATCTCTTTGGTCCCTAAATGGACCTCACGGCGTCGGAATTGTCATTAGTTACTATAAGGCAATGAAGAATTTATAAAATCAGAGCCAGTATGTTATTAAGACCAGGCACAGTGGCTTTAAGGCAATATAGATTTCTGAGCTATTTATTTATTTATTATTATTATTGCGGGTCCCACTGTCCCAGCTGCAACAATCCCAACTCTGAAAGGCCCGTGTAACAAGGTGATAGTATCTGAGAAATAATGAGCTGAGGAATGCTGTTCTTTCTTTCAGAGCAATCTCAGGTGCGATCTTATACTGTAAGGACTGGATCAATACACCCAGCAGCAAACCGCTCGATACCCCCTGAATTATTGCTTCATTTTTCTTCTTATTATAGATGAGTTGTGTTATTATTTTCCCCAAATCAATATTTTACAAGCTTTTTTATCCGTTTCTCCATAAATTTTGTGATTACTTTAAACTGGGAATTCCGGTACACTAGATAAGATGCAGTATTTGAAAGGGATGGAATGTACTGACATGTTTTTGTTTTTGTTTTTGTTTTACTCTTTTAGACACAATGCCTTGTTAAAAGGCACATCATAATCAATAGCCAAAGGAACGTTTTTACGGGGAAAAGTTTAACATAACCCTGTGCTTGCAAAATAAAAGTGCAAATCCTTTAAAATAGCAGCAACCCAAACAACGCGAAGCTAAAAAACACAGAAGGAGGCACGATTGATCAGCACTTTGCATCTGAAATTTCATTCCTCATGCTTCGTCTCCCCTCCAGTTTAAGGGCCAATGCAATTCCCTTAAATTGTTTCTCACAAAGGAGATAACTCTGTGCACCTTGGAGAGATTTAATTGGTTTCCATAGCTGTCCCCTGCTAAGCGTTTAAAACATCAGCAAATCAAATCACGTAAACTCATACCCTGTTCTGCTGTCCGTTTGCTCCAAGCTTGATTATTTAGCTGTTAACATTAGCAGCGCCCACACTTAAGGAAAGAGATCGGGCCTATACACCCTCCGTGAGCTCCGGGATGACTTAATTCTATGCTTCCTATGAAATAATGTGTGTTATTTGGCAGAGATGCTCAGTGGTAACTAAATAATCATTACAGTGCAGACAGTGGTAATTACATGGTAATTCACACTGACTTCATAATAAGCTCTGTATTTTTCACTATATCCCATATGAGGATGAGGCAGAATCATAGTCTTTCATTTCTTTTTAATGCCACGCAAAATAAAAATAAAGTAAAATCATTTTAAGGGCGGGAGGACAAGGAATATAACCGTGGTGAGTTAAGCTACAGATTTCATTAAAGAAATACTTAAATCCATGAAGTCTAATTAGACATGACATCCCAGAACTCACAAACAGTACTTCTAATAAACTCATTAAAATCTTTAGTGGCTTCTTTAGAAAATGGGAGGATATTATATTATAGGCTGTTATATTACATTAAGGTTTTATAATTGTATACGGCCTCTTCTCTTTTTATGCAAAAGGCTACGAAACTTTGTAAGAATAGTTCTGCTTAAATCAGTGAGTCTTAAACAACAATGTGCTTCTTGTAATACGTACTTAATAACGCAATAAACTGTCCTAAGTGGTATAGAATAAAAGGGGAAGCACTTTATTCTGATTGGCTGAAAGGTATCAGGATAAAGGGACTCAATTCCTTATAGCATTGCCGTGCGCAATTTACACTCAAATCTCCATTTACATATATATTATTTAATTTGGGCAATTATCAAGTCCTGAAACCACTTTTCCATTACAACCTGGACCCTTAGAAGGATTCACACCATGAATGCATCATATATAAGCATACAAAAAAGTAGTCTGAGAAGAAAGCGGTGGGAACAACTTTAATTGAATACTTATATTAGTAGATTAAATTAGGTCTGTTTTAAATGAGCCACCCTTAATTAGCTGCAGTTAGGAAAGTGGAATTAATATATTTTACTTTTTACTCTACTCATTACATTTAGCATCAATGGACAGCTAGCCCATTTTTGCTTTTCACCAACAATTGGGTGCCTTTTTGGGAAGGTCTGGAAAAAAAAAAAAAAACAACAACTCGTTTATTTGAATTCTAACATAAGCCCCAAGCAAGATTTAGAGCAGAATCCCCTTATACAATCTGGATATTTTTATGAACTGGGATATACCACTGATACAGTGATACCCTCCTTCCCAGATAGCTGCAGGACAGGCCTATAACAATTCACACGTTCATTCATTGTCAGCCAGTCAGGCAGCAAACGGTAATTGAAATACCTCACTGTGCCAGGCACATAGCAGAGATCTCTTCCCAAGCAGATTTTAATCTTGTCCCTGGTTACCATCATCTTGCAAGTATTTCCCTCTCATTGCCCCTAATGATGGTGATTTTGCCTCCAAGCCCACTTAGTAAGCATAAGATCACTAACTGCAGCGAAGCCTGACACATCTTATCTCCTCAAGGACTTCCAGAGAACTGAGATTTAAAGGCAGAGTGGAGGGTCCACAGATGTCCTCGTAAGTTCCTACAGGCGCTAGACATGAGAATGTGGACGGGACAGTATATTCAGGCAGACCCCGCCAAGTCCCTCTCTGATCTGGCCCTTGGGAAAATGACCGTCTAGTCCGATGAGGTTTCCCAATACTTTCTGGTGACCAATAGATGTCCTGCTCTTAAGCTGGGCTTTCACAAAAATATAGGATGAAGAAAACGCCCTTAGATTGCAAGGCTCCACTTCATCAGTGGTAAAATGGCGCTTGACTTTCCTCTCGGACTTTGATTTACTCAGAGGCGAAGAAAAGCTCCTTCTTCTCTTGTCAACAAAAAGCCAAGAATGTAAACAAATCAGAACAATGGTGTCCATGACACTTTTTTAAAAACCAGATCACATATTGGAGGCCCAAGGAATCAAACATGCTATACTATCTCACCCTTTCTTTGAAAGGTCAAAGATTGACGACCTTAAAGAATTCAAAACGAGCCTGCTAAATACTATGGTGATGTTGGTTGACTGATTTTTATATCCATGCAAAAATGTGATGTCTTTACATATTCATAAATATGGAAGTCCATTCACAAAATAATTAGTTAACTCCCTTTATGTATGATTTGTTCCGGTTCTGTATACAAATCAATTATATGTCGGTCTGGGAAAGGCTCTTCCTACAGGAGCCTCAGTAGCCTCCTCTACAAAATGGGCAGATTGGTTCAGGACATCTCTGAGGGCTTTTCCAGCTCTAAAATTCAGATTTATAAGAGTCTGTTTTTCTCAAACCCTGTTTTGATAAGACCTGCTACTAAGTGAGCACTTACTACATGCCATGCACTGTGCTAAGCTTTTCACATGCATTATCTAATTGAATCCTCACAGCAATCATATGAGATATTATCATCCCCATTTTAAAGATGAGGAAACAGAGTCTCAGACTGGTTAAGAAGATAGCTAGAGTCAAAGTGGGGTCTGTCTTAACTCCAGAGATCCACAGTCATACAGTTTCTTTATAACCAAATGAGCCTAAGGGGATACACACAATGTGGAGACAAGCCAAAGAAAAGGGCTCTGGTATAAAGATTTACCACCAGCTGAGTGACTTTAGCCAAGTCTTTTAAATTCCGTAAGCCTAGTTTTCATCTTCTATAAAGAAATCAACAACTTGGGTAATTAGGTTATCTTTAGGACTCACATTTCATAAATTTATGGCTAGATTTTTCAATCATTTTTTCATACATTCTTCCATTCATTAATTTGACTAATATTTATTGAGTGTTCCCACTCTGTGCTAGGCGCTGTACTAGACACTGAGAATACGGAGGTGAACAAGACAGACAAGGACCCTGCCTTCATGGAGCTTATGTTCTAGTGAGAGACACAGACTGTGCACAAGTAAACAAAGAAATAATCCAGATTGTATCAACTGGTGGTAAGTGCTATGAATAAAATAAAACTGCTATGTATAATAAAAGTGCAACGCTGGAGAGGCAGCCTAAGACTCTAGAAGCCTCCAATCTAATTAGTGAATCATAACTGTAGAAAACTTAAAAAATGAAGTAGAAGTATTTTACGTGCATTTGTAGATGTAAAAATATGAAATACCAAGAAGTCTAATCAGTTACTTGGAGTGATACAGATCTGATATCAGACCCATCACTAGGTGACCTAAATGACTCTTTTTTTTTTAAATTAATTTTTATTGGAGTATAGTTGCTTTACAATGTTGTGTTGGTTTCTGCTGTATGGCAAAGTGAATCAGCTATACGTATACATATATCCCCTCTTTTTTGGATTTCCTTCCCATTTAGGTCACTGCAGAGCATTGAGTAGAGTTCCCTGTGCTATACAGTAAGTTCTCATTAGTTATCTATTTTATACCTAGTAGTGTATATATGTCAATCCCAATCTCCCAATTCGTCCCACCCCCTTCCCCCCTTGGTATCCATACATTTGTTCTCTACCTCTCTCTAAACCTCACTTTTCATACCGGAAAATGGGGCTAAAAATACTTGTCCTTCTTACCTTACAGAAGAGAATTGAATGGGAAAGTCTTGGTCAACTGTACAGACTGCATTGAGGTAAATTTATTTAATTACACAGACATAAGACAAAGATGAGACACAGAGGCTTAATAGCCAAGCCTGTACTTTGGTCCCTGACATATAACTTTCTGACAAGTCACACAAATTTTTTGGCTTTGATGCCAATAATTTTATTAAGCAAAATTTCCAAGTCTTCCTCTGAGCCAGTGCACGTTTCATTTTTCTAGTCTTGAACAAATTGGAGAAGAATGAGACATACAAGCTTGCTCAGAACAGATTCTCCAGGGACACTTTCCTCCACCCAAACCTCCCAATAACCTCAAATAGTCGGCCTGGCCTCAGTGAGTATTTTAAAAATCAGCTAACACTAAAAGGAAACTATGTGCATGTGTAGAATGACTGGGAAGGCCTTATTCTGTGCAGATATTTAATGTGAGTATATTTTTGGCACTAAACAAAGGCCTAAATTAACTCCATATTAACTGGGAGTTGAGGCTTCCTGACACTAACCACCGAGGCTGATCCCAGGTGGCTCTTCCCCAGCAGGTCTGGCCTTCCACGCGTGATATAAAGAAGCAAGCCACAGTTGATGTAACAGGAGCTACACTTGGAGGTCAAAGAGCAGTGGGTATGAGGGGAAGCCTGCTCTTCTGTTGTTGTTTCTGCACATGATTTAGGGAGTCCCAGCTTCTGTCTACTCCCTCACCATTGAGAGGTTTGGCAGGAATTCTCCAATCTGACATTAATGGGATGGTTTCCACCTGCACTTTCAGTGCCCTGACTAATAGAAGATCCACTTAAGATCCACTTTATTCAAATCAAAAATACTATGTGGTACAGTATTCAGTTCACATCAAGGATCACATATGCCATAGGACCCACCAAGAGGAAAGATGGATCAATGTGCTGACATATATGGAAAGAATACCCTTCTAAAAAAAAAGTCCCCTTGTTATATATTCGAATAATTTTAAAGTCTCTCTTAAGACAAAGTGCTTTCCCAATTATGTTATTTTTAAACTAAGTACTGTTTGGGGCATGAACCAACTATAATCCATGGTGATGCTTAAGAGGTCCCCTGAAGAAGAGAGTAAAAACGACAAGGAAGATTAGAAAACTTACATAAATGTAGAATTTTTCCTGGATCTCCCACCATTGCAAATGTTTCTCAAAACAAGACTTTCAAAGATCAGCTTTAAGAACATTGCTGAAGTGGTTATGTTTGGAGATTAAAATATAGCAAATGGTTAGTTATGGCTTTGATAAAATTTTCAGTGAAAGCATCATGTACAGATTCAAAAAGAAGATCTCAAACAACTAAGATAGAAGAGAATATGAAGGGACTAAAAATGGCTCTGACTTTGATAATAAAAAGAAAAGCACTGATGTTAAAGATGGCTATAATGAGTTTGAATAGAAGTGTAAACCCTAAAGGTGGAAAAAGTTATATTTGTAAATGTTGTAAATTATTTATGTGATTTTAATATGTATACTTAAATAAATTAACATGTGAAATACTATAAATAGACAACTGATAATTCACTGGTATCTATAAATATGCATATGGCTAACATGGTCCTAAAGCAGAAAACCTTTTGTTAGGAAAATGAGGGAACACCTTATATTAAGGTGTTATATATGCTCTATTCTGGCATATATGATGTTGAAAGTTCTGTGAAAGAAAAGATGTGGTTATCCAATGATAGGAGAAAAATTAGGTAAATTATGATGTGGCCACAAAATGGACTATTACATACCCACTAAAATGCACTTAGGAGGAATTTAAACTAATAGAGGAAACGTTTACTTTACAATTCAAATTACAAAGTAGGATACAAAATTATATACATATACTGTGATTCACTCTGATAAAAATACATAAGAGTTTATGAGAAAAATATTAGAAGAAAGACTAAAAAATATTAACAGAGGGATGGGATAATGGATCTCTCCATATTTCTCATGTTTTTTAAATTTTCTATCCTATATGAATATGCATGATGTTCATAATGATACGATTTGTTTAAAATATGTAAGGCTCCAGTTCCTGTCAGACCTCACCTGTTCTAGAAACACCCACACTCTCCCATCACTAACGATCTAATTTAGGGGATCACATAATTCCAAAACTGAGTAAGTGAAAGCAATACCCCAGGGGGTTTACAGCTGTGCAGGCTATGGTATCCTTCGACCAGGGTCCAAATCCTGGCTCCTCCATTTATTAACTACAGAACCTTGGGGAAGGCACTTCACCTTTCTAAGTGTTTTTATCTTTAAAATGGGCCAATAATAGAGTCAGCCTTACACAGATTCTCAGGGGGGAAAAACCTGCCTTACATTCTAGTAATGCAGACAGGAAGAAGATGGAGAAAGAAGATAGAGTGGGAAAAAACAGTATAGAAGTCAAGAGAGGCTGTTGGAAGCCCACAGGGTAGAGAGAGGAAAGGAGTTCAAAACTCTAGTGAGAAACGCTGCTATCCTGGGGAAGGTGGTTTGGGAGGGGCCTGCATCGCCCCACCTATTGTCATAAGTTTGGACTTAAGTTTCAGACGTAAGTGTTTTAGATGAGTTCTCATTTTTACTTATGGAAAGTACAGTAGTGTTTCACATAGTGGGGGAAAATTTACAGAATTCATTGACCCCCCCAGAGGTGGTTCAGGTAGAACAAACAGCTGTGTGTCAGGCAGTTGGTCCCAACCTCTGAGACTCAGGCCATCTGAGACAGGAGGCCTTCGGAGCTACTTACATGCAGTCAGTTGGGGTGGCTGGTGAATCCCAACCAATAGGCATGCCAAGAATGAGGGTATAGGACTAATGACCCTGTGCTATAGGTTTCTCAGGAACAAAAAGAGATGAGAACCCAGATTCAACGTATCTATGCTTTAACGAGAAGATGAAGATATATCTCACGATGAGATTCTACTGAAGTGCGAAATGATTATGAGAGACTAAAAATTGTTTTAAATTCATAATGCCCTGATGTTTATGATAGTTAAGTGAAAGAACAAATTAATATTATGTAAGGTATCACCCTATTTTGGTAATGACGCAGATAATCTGCATAGGAAAAAGACAAGACATATGCCGTTAAAAATAATATGAACAGCTAACATGTATTGTTTATGTTTAAAGAACTGGCAGAAATGTGGGCAATTTTAATACTATTTTAGTTATTTTCTGTTGGTGCTTCCTAAATTATCTGAAATCAGTGTGGGCAACTTTGCAATAAAGAAAGAAAAACAAGTTTTAATCCTCTAGTGGGCACCACACCACTTAGTTAACAATGAACAGAAAGATGGGTATCCGTACCACTGTAACTGTGGACAAATAAAATAGAAAATAATCCTCCATCAAACATTTGGAATATGTCTTAGGAAAGGAGAAAAAGAAAGAAATTTATTTTCATCTCCCTCCCACCCACTGCCCTCCGTTTCAAGGCACATAGTTTAAAAACTGAAGGGTTAATTTATCATGATGCTGGGTAAAAAACAAAAACAACAGCCTTGAAAAACTCCAAATAGTTTATTGGCTTTGAAAACCAAATCATGTTATATTATACTAAATAGATTAGAGGTTCAAGACTTTATAGTATTGCATTACCTTGGCAAGAATGCACATAAAGCTCAGTTCCTACCTTTATTGTTAATAGCTTTCTAATCCCTGACTAGAAATTTATAGTTTAGAAATGGCAACACATCTTAAAGATTAAAGCCATGTGACAAGTAGTTCATGTCCCTTAATAACCAAATCACATGCCTTAGATTGGGGAAGCTTATCTGCCTTTTCCTTCTATACGGTTTCATCGGTAGGAAACACTTTATATCCCTATTACATGAATGATGAATGGGACCGTTGGTTATGGTCTGTTATTTGCTTGGCTGTAGTCAATATGTTTTCTTTGGACAGGGATTTCTGTGATTTATCTCTCTCCTGGCCTTATCACTTATTAACTCTGGGTAGACAGGAAAAAGCCAAGGTTGTATATAAGGCCTAGTGGCCATTTAGATCTCTAACGTCCGTGAAAATATCCCTTTTAATGATCCTGTTACACTAGCTACTCAAGTCCTGATTATACTCCACTCCAAAAAGGAAATAAAGGTCGTATTTCTTGGAAAGTATGTACATAAAATATGCAAAATAATATGCTTCCTTCAGACCAGCTTTATTCTTTGCAGAAACGGCTTTCATTTTATAGACGTCACAGAAGTACAATGGGTTACTTTTAGTGATTCTTGTTGCTACTGTCCCCATTATGGCACCAACAGTGTTTAAGCTGACAAACGCCAGTGGGTTCAGGATCACCAATCACATCGACGTACATCAGATCAGGAGCAATCACATTTTGCGCAAAAATTCCCTTTGGCAGAGGAGAGGAGGCTTGGGACTTAGCCTTTGGATCACAAAAGCAAAAAGAATAAACATTCCCTCTGCCTTGAATTCTTTTCTTTGTGTGTAAATGGCTCATTTGGAGTAATATTTGAGACATGTGGACAGGAGCAGCCTGTTAATTTTTCCTTCTTCTTGGGTCTTTTCCAATTAGGACACTGCGAAGGCAAAACTGCTAGTCAAGTGTTCATTACACAGCCCTCCTTCAGCTGAATCCTAAGTGAAAACAATCTGATATAAAAGAAAACGCTTTCTTGCCTTCCTTTCCCCAATTCTTCCTGAGTTTGCTTAGGCCCGTCTGTATAACAATTAACATATGTGTAGAATATTACCCTTTACAAAACATTTTCATGCCCATTCTTTCATTGATACTCACAAGACCCTTTGGATGCCCAGAGAAGGAAGGACCCCACCGTCTATTAAGTGGGAGGAAGTCAAAAATCTGGGCCTGAGTCCTCCGTCCCCTCACCCCCACGTCCAACCCGCCTCCAGGTCCTGTCCACTTTTCCTCTTAAATACCCCTTGAATCCTCTCACTATATTCCATCTCTACCCATTACCACCCAAAGTCAAGTCATCAAATCTCTTTCCCAGAATACTGCAATGGCCTCCTAACAGGTCTTCCAACATCCATTCTGGTTTCCTGTACTCCAGCCAGCCAGAGTTTTTTGTTTTTGTTTTTGTTTTCCCAAAATGAAAGTCTGGTTATGTCCACCTGACCACTTAAGGATTGCTCTTGAGATGACAACTAGACTCCTCCCGCTGGCTACAAGGCTTCATAGGCTTGTCTCTGCCCAATCTTCTCTCTCACCATTCTTTTCCTCTTTCACCATTCCCTTCCTCTCTCTTGATTTTTTCAGCTTCACTGGAATTTTTACAGCTTTCCAAGATGCCACGTTTCCTCCCATTCAGAGCCTTCTTACGTGCTTCTCTCGGCTGGAGCACTCATTTTCTTTCCCCACCCCACCTGACCCCATCCTTCATCAATTGCAGGTTAACTCTTAATCATCCTTCAAATCTCAGCTCATGCATCTTTATCTGAGAGAAAATACCTCTAACTGACCGACTGGCGGTCCTTTGTTATATTCTTGTCTGAAACTCTGTTCCTGTTTTTCTGGGCACTTAGCAGGTTTGAAATTGTAAACTTATGAATATCCACATTCCCTCTTAGACTACAAAATCCCTGAAAAAAGGGGCTGTGTGTGGTTTTGCTCAACATGGTTTTAGAACACTGCCTAGAATAGAACAGGCAATCCACAAATATTTGTGAGATGAGTGAATGAAGTAACAAAAGAAAGTCATAAAATCAGAATTAGAACCGAGATCTTTTGATTCTGACTGGAACGCCTAGAAAGAAACAATTTCCTTAATCAGATGAAAGCTGGCACACATATAACACCAAACAAAATGTGCCCTAACAACCAATTCTTTGTATTTTGAAGAGAAACCTTCCCATTGTCTGCTTCTTTCTTTTTGCATTTACTTTTAGGGAGCATTCATACTGTACCAGGCACTGCCAGGAGTGTATTACATACATTTACTTATTGACTCCTTAGATGCAGGTACTGTTAAAATATCCTCATTTTACAGACAAAAATTGAAGAGTATGTATAATATAGATCCAACCGCATTTTTTTTTTCTTTATCAAAAACCCCAGTGACTGTGTTCTCTACATGTAAGTTCAAGTTAAAAGGGATAGATTCTTAATTAACAGCTCTTATTTACATTCCCTGTCATCCAGAGCACAAAAATCAATGAGGACCCATTGCTTCTGGGCAATATGTCAGTCAATTATTAGAGAACACCTATGGCAAGTAAGATGTAAGTCAAGTAAGTCAAGGTGCTTCAACACAGTGGGCAAAACAGTGTAAGATTAGGGAAGGTTCGCTCTTCCCTCAAGCAGCTTGTGGACCTCTTGAGATGTGTCTACCTAAGATCAAAAGAAGAGAGCCAACAGTAGAAGGAAGTGAATGATGAATGAGCCATCTAAGCACATGCAACAAAAGAGATCCAAGGACAGAGACTCTTCCAATTAATCAAGATGAGCCATAGGGAACATCAACGTCACCTAGTCCAATTGGCTCATTTTACTATGAAGAAACTGTAGTCTGGAGCATGTCAGCAACTTGTCCTGTGTCTCATAGCCGGTTAGCAGCAGGGCTGGGACTAGAATTCAGACCTCCCTGATCTCAGCCCAGTGCCCCAGCCACTTGCTACTGTGGCCAGAGAACACCTCCGAGGGGAAATAGAGTTTGAACTGGAACTTACAGGGGAATCACCATGTCCAAGGTTGCTAAACATGAATTGAGCGTGAGGCATAGTGAGGAGACGGGTTTGAGTGGAGCCGAGGAAGCACCGGGCCCAGAGCATAGTGAGCTGTGAATGCCAAGCCCAGGGGTTTGGGCTACATCTTACACACAGGGAGTAGATAGGCAAGGTTTCTCTGCAGGGACATGCTATGAAAGTGGCTTTTCAGAAGCTGAATCTGGCAATGAACTAGTTTAAGAAGACGCTAAAGAACAAGAGATCCATTAGGAGCAAACTTTTTCCCTAAAACTGATGACTTTGTTTATCCCCAGGATGGCAGCCTTCATCTGTGCAGGAGGTTTCCAAGAACTAAAAACAGAGCTTTCTCCCTGAAACCTCTTGAATGGGGATTGAAGCTGATTAGAACCTAAACACCTTTGAAGGGGGCTGGTGATAGACGGTACCCATGTTACTATGGCCTCCAGATCAGGGGTTGAAATTTGGGATGGAAATAAGAGAACAGGTGTGTGTTGTTCCTGAAAAAATCAACACCTGAGAACTTTATAAATCTGGGCTGCCTTTTTAAAATATGTATTGTTTGAGGTGGTTTCTAAGAAAATATTTGTTATATCAAAATTGTTATCGTCGCATTTATTAATCTTTTTCTTGCTGCCTTATACTGTGCTCTTTGTATTTGTGGTTGATTGATGTTGCCTCTTTAATTTACCGATGACTACATTTTTGTTACTAAAATTCCTAAAGGACATTTCGTAGACCTCTAGGAACATGGTGGAGAAGATAAACAACACATATAAAATATTACACCATGGTAGGGACTCAGCAACAAATGAATGAATGAATAATTATAGTGGTCGTCAGTTATTAATAGAAACTACTAATATCTGGCTAAGTGCTCATGCTAGCTCACCCTAGGTGCTTTATACACATTTCTCTAATACTAAGAACAACCCCAGCAAGTTATTATTCCCTGTGATAATGTAAAGTTGAGGCGACTGTGGTTCAGAGCTATCGTACAATGTCCCCAAAATAACCTGTCTGGTAAGTGGTAGAGCTGAGAGTTCAAGCTACACCCCTCATCTCTTAAACCCAAGGACTCAATCACTATCTACATCATCTCCTTGGAAGTGAGGGAGGAAAGACTAAGGGGAAGGAATGAAAAGAGGGAGAAGGGAAGAAAGAAGAAGAGAGAGTGGGGGCAGAGGGAGAACATAAGAGGAATGGGGAGAAAAAAGGAAAATTTGAAAGACATGGTACATGTCATCAAGTTTCATGGAACATATTCAGCCAACATGGTCCCTTCTACATGCAAAGTAATTTGGGGCATGAGGTACAAACAAGAAGCATTTCCAGGAAGAATATTTATTTCAAAGTGGATTCTGAGACTAACATACAAGGATTATGTATGTTTCACAGGGGCAGGAAGCTTGGTGGAAAACGTTAAGAATAGGAGAACCCAGTGGTAGAAGGGATTTGAGATGTGACCTACCCAAACATCTGAGCTGTTAGGTGATCATCCATTGGGGGCTTTCACCAACTTTTGGGCAGTAGGCAGTATATAGCTCTTGGTGCACACCTAAGCTGGTCCAACATCCTGGTGGCCCATTTCTCCAGTCACATTTTTCCCAAAGTCAGCAGCCCCTCCAGTGGAGGAATAACTGGACTGAAGTTAAAAAGTACATTTGGATTTGGCCACCTCTTATGAGGAAAAACCAATTCTAAGAACTTTGAAGAAGCAGCTAAAGGCTCCTGGGAGTCTTTTACCAGCTCCCAAGGTTACTTAAAAGTTTAGTGGGAGAGATTACAGTTCTAAAAGATCCAAGTCACTTCAAGACATAACAACTGCAGGAAAGCAAGCTACGAGAAGAACAAAGATATTGGCGAGACCCCTTCCAGGGCAGTGGAGGTTTATGGGGATTTACTTCCCATTGGACTGACGGACCAGACACAGGATTAGAGAGGGCTTTGAAAACAGTCCTGTCCTTAGAAAGGGGTTTTGTTTCCTCCTATTAGAAAACATGATTTAAAATGTAAAGTCAGCCTTGCTCTACATTTACATAAGAATAACTGGCCACAATAAATCAGATCAGGGATGCGCTACTGAGCTTTTTCGTTCTGATCCAGTTGGGCTTCACTTTGCTCCCTCACTCTGATTGGGCAAACACCAGGGAACCGTAGAGCTGGCAGCTGAGAACACCTCACGTGTCCCTGGTCTGAAGCACCAAAGATGGAGAGCTGCCCTCCTGTCCCTACCAGTGGAGCCAGCTTGCAGGCAATCTGTGTTTAGTCAGATTCTTTCCCCCCACCCCGAATAGTCTGCCTTTATTTGCATAGATTAGGCCAGGCTGTTCCTGTCTCAGTTGTGTGTGGGTTTTTTTTCATCGATTATAGATTTTTAGGGACTTGCACATACACACACCCAAACCCTCTCACACACACTCAGAAAACAACAGTGCCTTAGTTTGGGCTGTTGTTTTTCAGTCCCAGGACATTTCTTTTTCTCTTTTTAAAGGGAAAAATTCCAAGTGATATTCTACTAAGAAACAACTGTTAGCTCACCCCATCCAGAAAAGCAAGCCTCACATCTTGAAATGCCGTGGATGTTAAAGAAAATGAAATGTGAGCTTCTGTGGGTGGACGGAAGGGGAGGGCTGCAGGTTTCCAATGAGCTGAGCGGTTGTTCGGATATGAAGAACAGAGAGGATTTACAACCCATCCCTGCGCCTCCGCTAGAAAGTGGTGACAAGCAGAGAGGTAAACTGAGCAAATCACAGAGGCTTGGCAGCAGTGGCCATAAACACTTCATGATAATGATCAAGAGTTCCAGGTGTAGTTCAGAAATTAACAGAGACTCCCTTTTGCTAGAAATGGTGTAATGTCACAGTGACTGTGAACAGCCAGCTACATCAACAGGGAAGTTTTTGTACCAGTTTCTTTGAAAATTTTATTTTTCCAATGCAGGGAGAGGTGAGAGTCTCTCTTAGAATACTTGAAAAACTAAGTCTTCTTGTCTATTGCCCACAGTTCGAGGCAAGATCAGCAGAAGCATTTTTTCATACTTTAAATTTCCCACACACTTACACACGTGCGGGAAATCCTGGAGTGCACACCCAGGATTTCTCTCTCTTATCCTTAACTACTTTGCTAGACTTGCAAATCGGCCGCTTTTACCTTTGATCTTAATTCCCGTCTTATACAGTTTTTCCAAGATGTGATTTCTTAAATTGATGGCAATTTTTTTAATGGTTAAAAAAATTCCCAATAACGATGCGTCCCCTAGCTATTTTCTTTCGAGAACTTAAGTAATTTAATGGGGATGACTTTTTTTTTTTAACTTTTATGGCCAGGTGGCTCAAGGGGATATTTTGTTGAACACTGATTAAAAATAATTTCTTCTAAAGGAGTCCTGACCACAAAATGGAACCATTAATGGGCAGGGACGTTGTCACCAAAGCGGAATCATGCCTGATCGCCTCTCGTTCCTCCCATCACACGAGCATTTTCTTCTTCTTTTTCTTCTCCTTTTCTTGTCCTTAATGGCAGAGTAAATAAGCAGCCAGCGAGGCCTAAATGTTTTCGGCCAAAAACAGAGTCCAAACTCCGCAGAGAAAACATTTGGCCTCTGTGGTTTTGTAATATGTTCCAGAACACTGAGTTCAGTGAAGAACATTGTGAAAAACTCCCATCCATCGGAATGATGGTGGGGAATGTTACAGTATCAGAAGTTTCATTTGGTCCTTTTCCTGCAGGCCCATAATGAGGCTTGTAAAAAAAAAAAAAAAATAGCGCTATGTGGAAGTTCTCATGGGAAAAATGAATGGCAAGAAATCCTAGCTTTAAAAGAAACAGCTAATCTGCTAGTTTGATTGTTCTTCAAAACTTACACTGAACCAATGAGCCTAATTAAAAACACTTGGCCTACTTCTATAAAGCATCATTGCTTTCTCTATGCTTCGTTTGTATACACCACAAAACTCCAGATAGACTATTATTTTTTCAAGTGCTCACTAACAAAGTGCTGACTTTGTTGGGATGGCTGAGCTAATTTCTTGAACTCAGTGTGAAACCTTAGCTAAACAAAATTGTGGTAATTTTCCTTAATTTGTAGAAGTGATTGGAGTGCAAACAAAATTTTCCTCTTGGGTCAATCCTATAATTTTCAATTAACTAAAACTAATAGGCAGGCAGTCACCAAACCTGCATTTTGTTTAAAGGACTGGGAGGCATTTCCAAGGGTCAGGATGCATTAATTGTTTTTATAATTTTGAGGGGGGTGGAGAGTCACTAATAAGCATGGTCGGTTTTGTTCCTAGTGTTAAAATACAAAAGGAAAGATGCTTCGAGGTAAAATGTCACAGCAAAATAAAATTTGTCCATTTAATTGTATGGTTATAATTAGGATGTGTTAGCAGTTATCCCTTCATGCTCTGGAGTCTCCTTGTGTGAAAGCAACTTACACTCTGTACTTAAGCTGGCCTTCTGGTCCTTTATTGAATGAAGAAGGAAACATGGGGCCAGTTTCTGGAGACAGCTGCCCAGAGATGACTGCTACTTAGCAGAGGACCTAGAATGTTACCACTCCCAGTGTGGTCCTTGGACCAGGATCATCCGCTTCACCTTCGGAGCTTGTTAGAAATGCAGAGTCTCAGGTCCCACCCAGAGCTACTGAATCAGAATCTGGATTGCAAAAAAGATCCCTGGGTTAGGGATCTTTTTGGTTTCCTAAAGATTGTTTGGTTTGCACACAACAATCTGAGGATCTCTTCAAGTACACACTGGGCACTCAGACTGTGCCCTTGATATATTTGCATAGAGAACATGCCTGGTTCTCTCCATGTGATGGGAGGAAATTCATATTCACCCTATAACTCTAGCTTCTTACTGCAAGGCGGGTCCATGTGCCAAGGCTGTTTGGGGTGGCAGGGGGCAGTCGGTGTGGGTGGGGGGGAGAAAAATTCAGCTTACAGGGAAAGAAAGCACCAATCCAGAATGAAATACAAAAATCACCAATTGTCGTTAATACAAATGCCATGACCAAGCTAGAAGAACGTCGTACTGGGCATTAAAGCACATCCCTACTCCATAAAGCAAACGAACCGCCACACAGATGGTTCAACATCCAGAGAGACTCAGGATTGTCGAGCACTCCTTTCCTCTTCCCTTATTTCTCATGCTGCTGCTTTAGGTGTCCAACCCATGATTTCAACTAGATCCTGTCATTCAACACGGACACCCAGATGAATTCTTAAATAATAATAGTAGTAGTAGTAGTAGCACCTCATTTGGTCATACATAGGGTGAAATGGAGAAAGAAAGTGGATCTTAAGAGAAAACAGATTTTAGACTAACACACACACATATATACAAGATAGCGTCAAAGACCCACAGGGCCAAGGCAGCTCTGTCCACCATCTGCAGTAGTTCTTACCTGTGTAAATGAATCTTCCCGGTGTCCCTTTGCAGAACTGTTTGGATTTGTAGGACAATGTGACCTCTACAACACCAGGGATGTGCCGAGGAGGAGTCTGCACCCGGATGGCATGAGGAGTAATCAACTAGGGGGGAGACGTTTGGGAAAAAAACATTGTCACTGCATTATGTAAAGGACTCATTTCATATGTTTCTTATCAGCTCTCAATAAACATAGCCTTCAAACACATAATTAACCTGTCAGTGTTTAAATACAATCGTGATGGAACCTGTATAAAAGACACTGACGACAATATTTACAAGTGCTCTGAGCACAGCCATAACAACTTTATCTGAGTTTTCCTACACGGCAGGCACTCTGCTTCCTGGTTTGAAAAGTGAACCTGGCCTAATGAAATGATTTATCTACTACAGGATATCCTTTGGAAAATCTCTGTTTGAAGCAGACACCCAAATCAGAGCTGAGCTCTGCCACTCCTCTCCAGAGCTGGTGGGCCTGGTGTTTGAAGTGAGCCCTTAAACACGTGCAAAACACAGAGGTAGGAAATCAGTGGGCCAAGGTGCTCTGATTAGCTGCAGAGCACATGTAGGAAATGCCCCTGAAGACCATTTGGTGCATTAACTACCAGAGGCACAATCAAAGAGCTTTAAAGGGGAAACCCAAGAATGTGCCTCCCTGAAATAGCTGAGGGATCTAGCAGAACTAAGCACTGTCCATAAAAGGGAAATGGCAAGTTGGGGAGGGGGCTGGAGTATGCTCAGTGGTCCATTATGCAATGCCACGTGCACAATGAGGAAGGTCATTTCTGAACCCTGTTGGCAGCCAGAGTGCACTGCAAAGCAGAATTTATTTTTTAATACTCGTATCTTTGTTTATATAACTAAAATGTTATTAACGGCCATAAAACTGGCATTATCTGCTTCTTTGAAAACCCCAGCCCTGGTATTTGACTGGCTGACCTCTGATGGTGCTGGACTCTGCGTGCTCTCTCTGTGGTGTGTGCAACAGCCCATTCGTTACTCCTTTCAGACGCATTTAGATCAGTGCTGCGGTACTGAGTCAGTATGCAGTGGGTGATCACTTGAGTTTATACTAACTCATGTTTGTGCTGTTCTTATAACTTAGAAAGGGCTTTTGTTTCAATATGCAAATTCAAATGTTTTGCCCAGAGAATCACAGGTGACACCATGAGAATCCAGGTGACACCCACAAATGCCAGCCCCTGCGTCCTGCCCGGGTAAACTGTCCTAGCACAAAGTCCTGGCAGAAAGAATATAAGAAAGTTGCTACTGCTAAAATCCGCAAGTAATTTCTTTCAAATGCTCTTTCTTGAAACATAAAGGTCATCTGCATAAAAATCATTTTAACTTAGTAGTTAGAAATGCCTATCCTCTTCCATAGAATGTGTGGACCCTTAGTTTATTTGCGGGAAATACATAGAAGATACTTCAGTAATATCGTGCTTATGTGGAACCCCTGGAGACTGAGCTCTCCATGGCTAAATTTTTCAGACGGCTAAGGGTTTATCCATAAAAGCACAAAAAATATTTAAGATTTTGACCTTCTCATACTGAAATTCTTCCAAAATGCATTATATGTTTTCTAAAGTTAGCAAAGTATATATAATTTGATTTAGCCTTGATAAATCAAGATTTTCGTTTGGAACACCCCTTCTTATATCTTGTATCAAAGCTCTATTTATCTTAGATCTATATATCTTCTATAATACAGAAAAGCCCTAAGTGACCACTGAGGTATGAGGGGCTATTTTCCCCTGCACTAAATGGCCCTGGATACCTATGAGTTTTAAATTATTTCTATTTTATTCATTTTTTTTTTTTGTCTTTTTTCCTCCTGGTGTCCTTTGCACCTTCTATACTGCTCTTCTAATCTTTAAGCATCGAAATCAGGAAATCAAGTTTACTATTGTATAGAGAATAGGAGAAGAAAAGAGGCTCTGGAGAGCAGTAAAAGATGATCTTCCAAAATCAAGTGCATGTTTAATCTCAACTGATCAGACAGTGTTTTTGCAATGTTGGGATTAACACCTGCTGAGTACCTAGGTTATCTACTACATTGCCGAGGATTTTACTTGCAAACACTAATTTGGTCAGATGTGTTTTACTTGCAAACACTAACTTTGGTCACTAATTTGGTCAAAATCGTAAGTATTTTTATCCCTTTTTTTCAGATGTGAAAACAGAATCATAAATTGTTAAACTGCTTGCACAAATCACCCTCGTTAGAGCAAATAAGAGCAAAACAGTGACCCCAATGCAGTTCAAAAAATGACAGGAACAAATTCTTCCTATCTAACCATAAAAAAGAAATTGTTTATATTCATACCTTTAAACTTTTTAAAGGTAGTATCAAACTCAAAATTTTCAGATCCAAAGACTGTGTGTGTGTGTTAATCTACATGCTATATCTAGTTTTCTTTTACTGCCTGGTCCTTGGCTATGTTTTTGATGGTGGAAGTTGCCATATAGTTATATTCCAAATAAGTGGTGTGCTTCTATCTTAAGAGTTACTTGGACTGTAGGGTAACATTAATTCACGATATTTAGGAGAACTTTCAGCCAGTTACAAAACACTTCACCTGCCCTCCCTTTTCTCAGGGGAAATACATTTTAAAAGATGGAAAGATATCAGCAGACAATTGAGACATCTTTTTAAGCATAAGAACTTATTACCTATGAGTTGCTACACTAAGAAACAAAGTTCATGGGCCTTACAAATTGATTAGATATGACTGCAAAGAAACTACTAAGAGAGTGGGGTGTTGGCATAAAGTACTAGGCTCAGGAAATAGAAACAAATTTTCATTTACAATTTTATTTTCAGTTTTAATCAATCACTCTAACTAAAGCAGAGATTCATTCTTGAAATAACTATCCTTCGCAAATGAGGTAGAATATGAGTCACCATTAGAGAGTGAATTTGTTGATGTTTTCCTTGCTGTGGATGTTAGTCTGGGAACAGGCTCTAGCACTGACACGTGATACTGCTGGCTTACGGAAGGAAAAACTTGTATCTAACTTCTGTCAGTTGAAAGCAGAGGCTTAATTACTAATCACTCAAAGAATTACAGTATTTATTACGGGAAGGAATGCTAGTAATCAGTTAAAACTAACACTCTCATTTCATTAGCGAAGGACACAAAAGTCCAGAAAAGTCTAGTGGCTGCAAAAATTGACCCAACATCTTAGGGAAAAGACAGGGTCTAGATTTGGAAGTCTAGAACTCAAGACCCACCTCCAAACCCCTCCGCCATCTCAGGATAAATTTCCCACATTGTTCCAACCTGGCTGAACTAAGGCAGCCCCTCTAAGTTACAGAAGGAGGAAGGGCTCAAGTAAGTCTAAATTTTCCGAACTTCCATCATTGGAATACCACTTTCTTAGTTTTGCCATATCTATAAACCACTTGTACAATTATGTACTTAAAAATTTTTAATTGGTTACCTTTTTGTTTAAAGTAACTTATTTTAAAAGGAAGCTATATTATTATCGCAACTGGTATCCCCTGCCAGAATAAGAAGGAACTGTGGGTGGTAATCTTAAAGTTAATATGATGTTAGATCCTAGCTAGATAATGTTGACAACCTGCGTGGGTTTATTGAAAAGGGAGTTGAGCTAGTGCTGGACATTACAGACTTGTTTGCCCCAAATGAGACTTTGTCCCTTAACATAAATCAGAAGGATTAAAAGAGAAATAAAAGGAAAATCACTTTCTCAGGATATGATTCAGTTCTACTTAATGTCTGTGTCGAATCCAAAATGGTCTCCTGTACAACCAGGGGGCACGTACCCCACACTTTGGGAAATTCTATTCTAAGTGATTAGAGAACAGATTCACTCTTTTGACTTAACTTCCTTAAATCACAAACCAAACGAGCTAAAAATAAATATTCTTCTGAAACCCTGTAGCATCTGACACTACTTTCTTCCTTTTTGGAAGTCTACACTTTCTTCACTTCTGTGACACTAATTATGAGACCTAAGACTTGCAGAGCATCTGATGGTTTATCAAAGCGCTTTCACATTCACTCTTTTAAAACCCATCCTTATGGGATATGTATTCCAGATGAGAAAAGTTGAGGGTCAAGCAAGTTAACTAACATTATTTGAAACAGTAGAAGAAAACCCATCTCTTAGGCCTGTAAATAAGTGTTTTCCAGGGCTCCTCTCTTATTCATTGGCTCCTGTTCTCTTCATGTGCCAACTATTTCTTTCTGCCAACTTGTTAACTGTAGAAATTTCACAAGTCTTGTTCTAGATCTTTTTCTTTTTCACTCGCCTGACATTTCTTGAATTCACTCATTGGCTCAACCACCTCACCTAAACTGACTTCCAAATCTACACCTGTAGCTTTGATCTCTTTGGCCAAGCACCACATTTTTATGAACAACAGAGTAACAGAATCTCCCTGAACATGTCTTATTGCCACCTCAATCTCAATAGGGCCCAAGATAAATTTATCATCTTCCTACCTATAAATGTATTTCTTGCTCCTGTGTTCCCTCTCTCAGTTAAGGGAACACTCTCCTTTGAATCACCCAAAATAGAAAACTTAGGATCATCTTACTTTTTTTCTCCCTTCAACTTTTCTTTTAGTCATGTTGATTTTACCCTCCACTGAATTCCACTGGCCCCTTGCCTGCCTTCTTTATGCTGTTCAGGTTGTCACCATTTCTTACTCAGATGACTGCAATATTATAACTGCCTTCTAAATGGTCTCTCTCTACTTCTACCTTCTCCACCAGAATTATCTTCTTCAAATCAACCTCACCACGTCATGCCCCGACTCAAAACCTCACCTGCCCCCTTTGTGTATGGTATATAGTCCAGACTCCTTGGCATGGTAGTCAGGTGCTCTAAGGCCTGACAGCTGATCACCCTTGCTATTCACCCTCCCCACTCTGCCCTTCCACACTCTGAAGGCCATGTGGATACATGAAAACACCACGGCCTTGCCTAACAGCTTTTCTTTGTTCATGCCATTTCTTGCCTAAACTTTCCCCTACTGATATTCTTCTTGTTCTTTAAGACCCTCACCAGATGCTATCTCTTCCAATAAGTTTTACCTGATCCACAGTTACCCGCACCTTTGTAAGAATTTATATAATTATGGAATGTATACTACAGAACTTAGCATCCTATTTTACTTTGTGCCATAAAGATTTTCTTACACATCTTTTTCCCATTAGATGGTCCCTAAGATCGGCTACAGGGTCTAATTCATATCTGTATCCTCTAAAGTATTTAACTGAATGCCTTACATACAGGATATTTCCAAAATATTTCTGAAATAAATACTTGTGTAAATTAGACCAGAATTCCACTAGATGTTTGATTGCATTAAGCAAGCAATTCCTATCCATAAGAACCCACTATTCTTAACCTGATAATATTTAACCCTCATTCCCTAAGTTGCTCTTAAAATTAATTATCCAACTGGCCCAGAACTCAGGTCCCTGCATGAGACTACTGCTCAGATATCATCTAAGTGGTAAAAAAGAAGATGTCTAAAGGTCTGGGACTCATTCCAGTGAGAAGGGATAAGGCGAAACAAAGAAAAAAATGGTTAAGCAATACTAAAAAGTGGGCCACAAAGGATCAATGCTCCAACAGCAGTGTTTATTTCTAGACTGATGACATTAGATGTGATACATCTTCTGTCTCTCCTGATTCTTCCTCATGTTTGTGTGTGTGTGTGTGTGTGTGTGTGTGTACTTCTGTGTTTATTTGTGTGTGTGAGAGAGTATGCATGTGCTTGCACAGGAAATAATAATCATATAAATAATTCTGGAATAAATAAATTCATACATTTACAGGTATTACTTTTATTATGAGAAAAATATTACTAAAATCAAAAGTAGAATACTATCAGTTTTGTGCAATATGTATTGCATGTGATTATATAAGAATTAGATATCTATTTGCATGGAAGAAAGACCAAAAGGAAAATCATCAAAGTGTCAAGAGACGTTACCACTAGATGGTAAAGTTACGGGTAATTATATTTTCCTCTGCTTACCTCCCTGAATTTTCAGGCTTCTCAACAATCAGAATGCATTAATATTATAATCAGAAGCAATCATTTTTAAGTGTGGTATCACAATGAAAGAAACACACATGGTCTCTGCAAGGCCCCAGAAGAGGCTGCCAGCACACCAAGGACCTGCCGGCGACAGCAATTTTGCTCCCTCTGAGCTGCCTGTGTGAGCATTTTCTCTTCTCCAGACTCAGAGCACAAGAGCAGAAGAGTCCCGAGTGGTCGGCCAGGCGAGGCACGCTTGCTGTGGCCTCTGGGTACAAAGTGAAGCTGCTGTGACCGTGAGAGACAGGATGCAGACATGGGGGGCGGTGGGTGAGGCCTGTCCTTGGCAGAGTGGGAAACAGGAAAGAGGAACGACTCCCTCTGTGGGTGCACAGAGAATCATGAAAGATGCATAGGGTTGGAAGCAAAACCCCAAAGAGGCAGTCTGCAAAGCCTGGGAGTCCAGAAGAGGGGCACGGGAGAGGATAATTCTCCAAGCGGTTTTTATAAAAGTCTCTAGCAGGATCAAAAGTGTGACCCACGTGGTGGGTGAATGAGAGTACCTAGTATTTTAAAATATTAATGGAGACATGTTGGAGAATTCTGGGGGAAAACAAGTCTTGGGAATCACCTTCTTCTCTGAGAGCCAGTAGCACTTACTATCTGTATCCCTGTAGCTCACACTAAATGGATGGTGGTGATGACCTTGATGGTGACTTCAGCAGCAGTGACTTTTCATTGTCTTCTTACTATGTGCCACGTACTGTGAGAAACTCCTTCAGTGATTTCTGTCCTATAGTATTAGGGACAGGCAAGGGTAGTAGCTGGTTCACAGATGTGAAAAATGAATTTCAGGAAAGTTAAGAAAAATGACCAGGGAACCGATAAGAAGCATCAAGTCTGCCTGACTGATGACCACCATTATACAACCACAGCTGTCCCTCCCTACTACTGTTTACTGTTTTTCCATAATTCCTGGCACTTGTACTTTTCATCCTACCTCCACTGTTAACGGGGTGGAATGGGTCCTCAGCCTCTCCTGCATTCAGAAATGTTCTGGGAACACAGCAGGTCCTCAAAATAACCTTTCTCACTGGTGACAGGCTGGCTGAGAATTATGTCCCAGCAAAACAAAAAAGCAATTCCAAGAGAAGCCTTTACGCACGTTTTCCAACCAATGGAACTATATGAAATAAATGCAATTTGAAGTTCCATGCCACAAAGCCAAAAAAATAACTGGGATTACTAGAAAGCGCACCAGTGATTTTTCATTACCACCCTTAGGACTTAATATTTTAGCCTTAATCACTTTCAACACTAAAAAGTAAAAACAAAACAAAAAACTCCAAAACAAGCAAAGACTTAAAGAGAAGGGGTAAAAGGAAGGAAAAGTTAAAGTTTCTTCTGTGGAAAAAAAATTAACAGCTATGACTAGAAAAAAGGCTAAAGTGGGCGCTGGTACAGTGGTTTTTAGGTGTTACCCCTCCAAGAGTCTGGGTTCTAAGGTACACTGGCCCATTCACCCAGTGTCACCCTCTGTGCCTCACTTTACCATCTTATCCTGCACCAGCTCCTGCTCTGTGGGAGTACAGACAATAATGTTAAATATGCTTTGTGTTTGGGTAGAGCTTCTCTAGGGACCCTAAAGCACTTTCCAGATTAATTTTTAAATTTATGTATTAATAATTCTCACAGCATTCTCCCTCCTCCTCAATTAGGATAATAATATCCATCTCTTTTGAGATAGGCAGGGGGTGCTGAGTGATGGACATAAAACAGACACTTAAATAAGGAAACTATAACATAAAAACATAATTAAAGCTTCAAAACCAAATCGACTAAGGAGCTTTAAAGAGACACCACAGTGATGGTGACCACACAAGAAAACTTATTTTCCTTCCACTCCGGGGCATTCATCTTTCTGTAGGTAAACATGGTGTTTAAAAAATATTATTTTCTGGAGTTCTTAAAGAAAGTTGAAATATGATCAGTGTATATTCTTGGGGACTGTGCTGGCTGTACCTACATATTTTATCTCTATTCCCCTGAAGTGGATACAACATAAGTCAGGGGATGCCAGCTCTTCTCTCTCAGTGTATTCTGGTTTGTTCCCTAATCAGGGTTCTCTGGGTTTCGTAACCCAGATTTTTTTCATTCCCAAGAATTGCCTGTCTCAAAGGCAGTATATGATTTCTCAGGGAACGTGAGAGAAAGCGCGTGGAAGCATTTACTGTTTCACAAACATTCTGGTTTCCTTTTGTCCTTTCAAGAAAATAACAAAACCAATGTTTAGCAAAATATGTTGGGTCACATGAATTCCCAAAGATAAACTTTATGTATGAATGTCAGAGGAGACTTTTGAAACCAAAGTCCCAGGAATTGAGTTAAAAGGGGATTTAAAATCTACGTTTTAACAGTCAGGAGTATCTCCTAACACTGTCTGAAATATCTCTCACATAGGTATTGACATAGACACAGACACATAGAAGAGAGATATAGATCTATTTTCCTATTGATTGCCTGCATCCCCCAACTAGAATATAAGCCCCATGAGGATATGAACTTGGTCTTTCTTGTTTTCACTACTCTGTTTCCAGTTTTAAGAGTGCCTGGGAACTAGCAGACATTCAATAAATACTTACTGAACATTGAATGAGTAAATACCGTGACATCATTAACCACCACTAATAATTAGGATAAAGATTCAACAACGTCCCTTATGAATCTACCAAAAAGATATCATCAGTACCACCCCATTCAAAAAATCTTTTTACTAAAGAAAAAAAATTATTTTAACTTTGCCCCCACAGACTTCCTGGTAGCCTCATTAAACATTCACCAAAATATACTACCCAATTCTTCTGACCGAGAAACTAGCCAGGTCCCTAAATCAATGCACTTAATTGTACAAAACAAAACAGCAATAACATCATCTTTCCAAATAACAGATCGGGGAGAAAAAGGCTAAAATAAATACATTATGCTTCAACTACCTTTGGTTTTGTGGGTTGATTGATTTATTTATTTTTCGGTAATTTATTTTTTAAATAAACTTTCTCCACCTCTCTTCCCAGGATGTAAATCTTGTGCCAGTTGGGCACCATTAAAGACTGGATCCCATCCTGACCATCTGGGAGCTGGAAAAGCACTGGTGAGTTCCTGAGGTCCAGAGTATTCCAGACGGAGAGGACTGGACACCAGTAACGCCAGCCCCTGTGGTTTGAAACTGCACAATGGGCTCTTTCTCGAGGCTTGTTTTTCTACATTAGTCAAGAAGGAATATCATTCCCTAGTTGGGCCTGGCTTAGGGTCCTGGGTTGCTGCTTTGTTTGTTTGAAAATTAAAATATAAAAGAAAAAGGAAGGCCAGATACATTTTTGGAAGGGGCTGCATGTCATCAAAGCCGGTGGTTTGCAGGGCAGAATCTTTGCCTGCAAAGATTAGGAATTAGGAAGAAAAACGTAAGAACCAAAAGGTAGACTAGCTGGGAATGAATTCACCTTTCACCAAAAAGTCTTTTAGGTTCTTTCGGAGCTCTAAGAAAAGGATATCAAAGCTGTAAGATGCTAAACAGTGACTCATTCTCACATTCTTCAGTGGTATAGTTCCTATTTGCATCCTATCTACAGTGATCCTTGCGCATATACTCAGTAACTCCTGATTTAACACATCCCTCCAGGAAGTGAGTTCTGCCGAAAACTGAAGCCAACCCCCTTTAAATACCCTGCCACCACAACTGCTTTCACTGAATTCTTTCGAGGATGCATTACACACATCATGCTGTTTCAGACAGAAGATATTGAATATAATTGCCATCTCTTTCTTGACTACTCAGGGCCACTGTCATTATGAACAGCCATTAACATGCTGCGCAGTAATATAGTTCTTCATCTGCTTTTTAGGTTTTCCTTTCCTTCCCTTGACATTAAGCTGTCACTTCTGCTGTCACTGAGCCTGCTTCTAACAACCCGCCTCTAGTTTGCTCCTTCTAATTTGCTATGACCTGGGAAAACAGATAACATAGTTGGTTTAAAATTACTGTTCTGGTCACCTCAAAGTCTGTTATTTTATGTATTTACTTTTTTTTTTTTTTTTTTTTTGGCTCACTTCTGGTTTCATGTTGAATTTTGGAGAGTTGCGGTGACTAGGACACTCTTCTCTGGATAAATGAGCTTTCACTACCTTCTTTTTAGATGGTTAAAAAAAAAGATGGCTCTGGAGTCAGAAAGATTTTGGTTCAAGCCCAAGTTTTGCAAACTACCAGCTGTGGGGCTTTTGGAAAGTCACTCAACCTCTCTGGCCTTCAATTTCATTGTCTGGGAAGGGGGAAGGGCTAGTTATCTAACTAGTGTTATTAAAGGATTTATTGAATTAACGCCTATAATGAGTTTAGGAGAAGGCCTCACTGGTATCAATCACTTAAAAAGTGTTAGTTTTATTACTACTTAATCCTCACCATAACCAACAGATTTACACTAAGGTATTTATGTGCATCCTTACTGCACAATAAATATATCTAAATATAAACTACCTAATTATACACGCATTAACAAAAACTAAACTGCAGTCTATCTGGTACTGACACTATGAAGCAGCACTGAATATAACAGTTGCTAAAAAGTAGCATTTGTTTGATTAAATGAATGAATGAAAGGAGAAGCAGTGTCATTCAACACTATTTTGTATAAATTAATGCCTCTGAAGTGTAAGGCTCTGTGCTAGACTCTGTAGACTAAGCTGAATTCAGCATGGATCCTGCCTTCAAGGGAGAGGGCAGCCCCTTATGTCACAATAATCAAAGATAGAAAGTGATAAGAACATAAGATGGTACAGATAAGGCCATTAGGAATTTAGAAAGAGAAAATATTCAATATCTAGAGCTGTGAGGGAAGATTTCACAGACAAAAATGATTTTTTTCCAGATCGTAAAGGGCGGAAGGATGTGGGCACAGAAAGGATGGAAAAGCATTGTGGAAGGAGGAATGGCATAAACAAGACAAGAGCGCAGAGGTGAAAAAATCACTGCAGGCAAAAAGAGCCGCATCTTTATCCAATCACTCATTGTGACTGGAGCAGAAGTTAAGATGAATGGTGGGTAAGGATGTTGAAAAGAAAGGTCGGAGGCTTACGGGGCTGTGCTTGAATCCCAAACTACGGAGTTACGGCTTTAGGAAAGAGGAAGCCAGTAAGGTTGCATAAGGAGAAAGGCTTTAGGTCAGATCATCAGGGAGCCATTCCAGCAATCAGCATTGAGCACATGGATGAAATGAGCACAACACTATATAAATATTGACTTTCTTCATTAAAGTCACATGACTGCAGCCAGCTGTGAATTCTGTCTGTGATTCATGTTAAAATTAGAAACACATCACACTTCTGTGGTTTATCCGTTTTCAAGTTTAGGCACATATGTGTACCTCCCAAATGCACTGTAAATAAATAGCTGAAAATGTCAACCTAAAGGCGCTTTTAACTAACCCATAATTATCAACATAGAGGATAGACTTAAAGTGCCTTAGTCATTAAAAATAACAATATAGACTAGAGGATTTTAAAGCATAAGGTGAGCATGGTTGTAACTATGTATATTAAATAGCCCATTAGACTATTTTTAATCTGTTTTTTAAATACGCTGGCTCATTTAGAAATCATTCCCTGTGAAATAACTTGGACTTGAAAGGTATTCTTCAAAGTCGTATTCAAAGTTTGATGCAAGTGATTCAGACTACTCCTTTAATTCTTTACAAATGAAGTCTAAAATTTTGCATTAAGCATCTTCCTCCTAACAGATGATCAATAAGTACAGGTTGAATAAGGACTTGGCAACTTATGTATTTAGGAAAAAGTAGGCAATTAGGAATTATTTAAAACCCGTGCATTTAATAAACTTTGAATTAAACTTATACCTGTAAGCTTCAATATAGGTAAAGTGGATGACACAGCTATTTACATTGTACCCTATTTATATTAACAATTCTTGAAAGAGAAGGTATTTGACACAATGTCTTTCTCCACCTTTCTTAATTTTTTTTGATTTTAGTGGAATTGTATCTCATATAAATGTGTTATACGTAATAGTCGTTAGAGTTGTGATGCTATTATGTATAAAACTTGGAAGGGTTTGGTAAATATAAGGAAGTATGTTAAAAAACTAGGGAAATGTCACGAGAAATCCTGGTAAAAGAGAAAGCTGAATGGGGAGTGAGGTTGGTGTCTGGAGAGCTGGGCTAAAATCCCAGCACTAACTAGCTAAGGCATTCTCAGGACAAGTCACTGCACCGGCGGGCGCTGGAACCTCTTTCTCCTCACTTTCAAAATAAAACAGCTGCAGTTGATGACTGGAAATGCTCCTCAAAGCCCTCAAAATTTTGTGACTCTACATGTGGTTCAGTAAAAATCAAGGCCGGATATAAGGCCTGGGAAACTCACAGTGGGAGCATGTATGAGTTGTAGTCATTCATTTTTTGATGTCACAGAGGAGCAAATACTATTTTTTTTTTTTCAATTTACAGTCCTTCCTCTGAGCTATGTGCACAAATGAGAATAGAAAGTAGATATGGAAAGGAAGAAGGGAAGAAATCAATAACTGCATTTCAAACTTTATTCTCCGACTTCTGGATTCAGGCAGCAAAATTGCTTCTCAGCCCCACAAACTGCCATTTACCTGACTATGGTCACCCATAGGTTTCCCAAACAGTGGCTTCTTTTGCCTTCTGCCTGTCTCTGGGAATGCAGTTGAAGAAAACATTCATCTGGATGAAAAAGACAGTGTATGGCCTCTGGATGAGGCTCACTGGTTCATACAGTAATGTAACTCTGGCTTCTCCCATTTGAGCTAAGTGGTCCTGGCAATCTTTAAATATAGCTGTCCTACAAAATCACATGGTATCTAATGTCAAGTGTGCACGAACTAAAACCAGATGCAACATATGAGAGAAATTCTGTTCAGAGCCTTGCAGTATTAAACAGTAATGGCTCCAAACATTGCTGGTCTAATCTGAATAATACTCTGCAAATATTTCAGATTTTCCTACATCTACCCCAGCCCAATCACTTCATAATTGGGTTTCATGACTTTACTTCATTAACATGAAATCTAAATATACTTCAGCCATTATCAGTATGTCTTCCTGTAAAGTGATCCCTGAAAAAAAAGGTTCTGTGGTCACAAAGTTTGGGACATGCTGCATACTATGTCTTAGATAGTCAAAGTGCATATAAGTACCTCGAAAGCTCTAGGACAGGACCAGTGGAATTTGTCTGACTCAACGTTTTCCACATTTACTGGGAAAAACCTCCCACCCCCATCTGCCATGGGGTGCCTATTAAAATCCCAAAGAACTGGTATATTCCATAGAACTATCTGGAAGATGCATTAGAGCAACATTGTGGTATAAGTCTCAGGTGTAGATCAGATACCAGAATCTGAAGTGTAGAGAGTGAAAATATGGACTGAAGAGATATCAATAGGGAGATCCAGTTTGGGGGCTAATTAAATCATTTTGATGAAGTTCAAAATAAACATGATATTGTATACTGCAAGTGTGTTCTAAAAGTGAAGAACAATAGTGGAAGAAGTTACTTCCCACCCATCCTCACTCCCACACTTCTTACTGTTGGGGGATTTTCAAGGGAGTGAATTCTAGATAAAAGGAATGACTAGAATTGTAGGTGGTTTCCAAGAGGATTTGGTCTAAGACCCTCATTTTCAGATGTTGAGATGGAGGTCCAGTGACCAACAATGACTAAAATGTAGGTGCTCTGACTGGACAATGGAAGGACTATAATTACTCTCTGGCTCCTAGCCCACTGCTACCCTGTGAAATCTAAATCCTTTCTTGGATGGTTGTCCTCCATTCCCGCCACCCTCTGCTCCCTGCCAATCCCACCACTGGACATTTTTTACAGCCAGCTTAAACACCATAAGCTGTATAAATTCTCTCAGATATTTCAGTGACTAATTAAAAGGATTGTGAGAGCCTAAAATGTCCAGCACAGAGATCCACCTGGACATAATAGAAACCTGATTGGTTATTCGAACAGTCTACCTCTGACTACACTACCCTCTCTGCCTTCTAGAACCTTGCCTGGAATTGTAAACCACAAATTTAACTCTAGATTGCATAAATATATTATGTAACTCTCTAATTTGCTACATGAGAACAAGCTATCTCTCTAAATAATATACCAGATCCCACAAAACCTAACTTTAATCACGGATAGCACCTACCCCAGTGCTCGACACCAGCTGGTAAGCCAACCAGTACTCATTGTTTAGAAATTAGAGGAATTCAGAAGGAGATATTAAAATAACAATTAGCTCTACAAACCAGTAGCAGGAGCCCCTCGCCCCTCCAAATCACAGGTTGGTAGAAAAGCAAAAGCAATGAAGTACATGTGTATTCAAGAAAAAAACTCAACCCACATTAAACATTAGCACACATCAACCCTGTTTGTTTCTCTGGGTTTATATATAAAACACTACAAAGATTTTTTTTTTAAGTCTTCTGGTGTAAAACATGATAAGGAGTACAAGAGTATCAAGAAAATAATTTGCTTTGTAAAAAGAGAGGAGAAAGGGCAAGAAGCAATAAGGAAGAGTAACAAAGATGGCAAACCAAATTCACAGGAAAGCCCTGTGGCTCACCCCAAACTTGGGAGCTCACAGAAGGCAGCCCTGAGTTAGGAGCAGGAGAGTGCCACCTTTCTTTTTCCCAGCTGGGGGCAATCAATGAGCTAAAATGAACTACTCACTTGCAAAAGATTGGGTTGGTAGGGGAAGGGCACAGATGAGGGTAAATTAAGCCAGCCCTATTTTCTCTGGCTCTTTTTTAAACTTCTTTAGCTAAAAAAAAGTCTCGAATAATAGCATCAGTTGCTAATCTAAAATGTTGCCTCCTTGTCCTGGCCCACCAGCCTGCTTCCTGCGTGCTTTGAGCTACAGAGTGAAGAAATTGAGAAGAGATAAAAGGCTACTTAAAATGAAAAGTACTAGATCTCAGAGGTGGCATAACCTCAAGAGAAAATGTGGCCAGGGACAAAGAATTTGGATAGACTGGGGTCCTACTCTAGAGAAGAGGCCCAGACAGGTTAACTGTCTTAAATATACAAGTAACTTAGTCATTCATATAGAAAAAGAAGAGGCTGTCTTCTGCCCCTAACACAAAGCATATACCCTTTATAAGGGTAAATTCTTCCTAAAAGCCAACGGCTCCACCCACAAATTTACACAGCTAGAAAATGAAGGGATCGCTCTTCTGATTCTCTACATGACAAGTCTAGCTTACTTTGGGAGGTGATAGTAACTGTTAAGATACCATCAAGTATAAGGCATCAGTGGCAATTCCACCCTGGTCTGATATGGTAAAACCCTAGGGTAAAAATTTTGGCATAGGCTAAATCGTGGACGGTTAAAAAGGTGAGCCCTGGATTTGGACTGTCTGGGTTCACATTGCATCTCCACCAGTTGATAACTGAACAGCTTATTTAACTTCCCCAAGCTCAGTTTCCCGCTTAGTAAAATGAGAACAGCATGCTATACATGCTACACATGCAAGCTGTCACCAGGTTCACATGAGAGCCATGGCAAACACTTAGCATAGTACCTGGCAGGAACTAAGTGCTCAATGAATGTTAGCTAATATTAGTCATACTCTACTTTCATAGATATCTTCTCTTAATATTCACAGTTACCAAGTTCTGATTCTATCCAGTGGAAGCCTGGAGAAATGGCCCCCAATTGTTTTGGGCCCTACCAAAATAAAAGACACTTAATTTAATTTTGGCTAACAACAACAGTCATAGTTACTACTACTGTTGCTATTACTACTCCTACTACTGTACCACCTGGATTACTCTGCATGTCTTTTTTTCCTCTCTTCTTCCTGTCCTTCCTCACTCTCAAGATTCTACCTATTTGCTCTCTCATTAACTTGGGCTTGTATTTCCTTCGTAAAAACATACATTGTGGTTCAAATCCCATCTCTAGCCCTATCTGTCGGTGTGATGGTGGGTCTCTGACCCTCTCTGACACTTGGTTTACTTATATGTATCTAACATGGGGCTATAATGAGAATCAAATAAAATAATACCCGTAAAGTGCCTACGCATGAAAACCCTTAGTAAATGTGAGCTACTTCTCAATTTCTCATCAGTATACAACGGATTTGGGGACTTGGAGCAGTACCAGATTCTCTCCCTGCACTAAAAAAGAGAGAACATCATATCTGTCAAATAGCCTGGATGAAAACCTAAATTTATAAATAGTTTAGAATATTTACAAAAAGTTCACCTCTGCAAGACTCATTTTCCCAAATGTCAGGACCATCATGATGATAACAGGCCAAATTAAAGTCCTCCATCCAGACGCCCAACTGCTAATGCTGCAGGGGATTTATTTATTTTAAAAGAATATCAGCTAAAACATTTTGGGAAACTACATAGTGGGCTTTCACCAGGAAAGAGTCATAGCTGATTTATGATATATCCACGAAGGAGAGCAGTTTGGGAGGAGGAGGTGGGCAAAGAAGAGCATGCGCCCTCCAACCCTCACCTCCCAGCTGGACCCCCCAGATCCATCACGAGGGGCTTCTGGTACACTCAAGGCAGGGGTAGTGGAGGGACATATGAGGGAGGAGGACAAAGGTATCACCTCAGTGGATTTTCCTTTTCATGACTTGCGTTGATTTTTTTATATGGAAACAGATCCCTTAAAGCAATTTAGATAAATCTAAGGTAGAATTTAACCTCCCTTACGTGTTCCCCAAAAAGGGCAAGAAAGTGGGGGAACTGAGAGGAAACTTGGGGACCTTGACAAGGTGGAGGGAAAAATTAACAATTTCCTGATATGCTGAAGTCCTTTATTCCACATCCAACATGGTGCACCTGGCCTAAGACAGGCACGAGGTTGTAAAGGGAGTGTCACACTAACCCCACTTATTCTCAGGGAGGGGTCAAGAATATGGCTGACTCTGAGCCCCACTTCTCAGGCCTCACTGTGACTGCTATGACCTGGATAAAAAGTTCATATTCTATTTATTCTTCCCCTCTTCTCAAGGTCCAGGACAAGCAAAAGAATGAGGGGTAGGAAGGGATGAAGACACAGCCCATGGGACCTGGGAATGGCTATCCTCGTGAGCACTGCTGTCTCCAGCAGCGAGGAAGAAACATATGCCATGTACGTGATGCTTCTAATGTTACAACCCAATGTTTCCAGCAAAGAATGGGGTGCAGTCAGCCAGGGGAATTCAGTCCACCTCCAGACCTGGGCTGTTCTAACTTGGACAACAATGAGCTTGGTGGACTGAGAAGTCCATCTCTGATTCAGCTTTAAGGGAGCTTTGATTCTCTGGCCAAGAGCATGCCGCTTGTTGGATGCTTGGGAAAGACAAAGGCAGTGGCAGAACGAGCTGGCAAGGGGCTTGCTGGAGTGGCTTACTGGCAGTGAGGTGTGCACATAGAAGGCTTAAAAGGAAGGGCAGCCTCTGCTTTGGAAAGATAAATGTACTCAACTGTCACAGTCTTAACTTTCTGCTTATCTCTGTGGCCCCTCCAAAGAGAAAACACAATCAAAACATCTGGATGGGCTAAACAGTGGTGTCATGGGAGGACAACCAGGAATGGAAATAGAAACTCTAGCTCCAGAGTTCTAGCTCCAATTCTGCTACTGACTCCTTTGTGTGGCCACATACCTATCACTCACACTCCATGGGCTCTGGGTGGCTGCTTTGGGGTGATGTAATTACATATGTCTAAGTCTCAGTATGCTTATCAAGAAAAGATACACGTTAAGAGTATTTACCTTGTGGTGTAGAGGGAAGATTAAGATGATCTATGTCAAGAACTCAGCACAGTGTCCAGAATATAGTAAGTCTCAATAAAGTTTAGCCATTCTATGAGCACTGGTAAAGTGTGTGAGATAAGTGAGCTCAATGGTCTCTTGCAGCTCTAACCTTGTTTTTACTCTAAACTTTGGGGAGATGAAAGAAAAGGGGCTCTGGGTATGCTGGCTAAGAAATCGAGGCTCAGAATTTAGAAAGCAAAGGCAAGTTTGCCATGGCTTCTAAGGAATGGTGATACTTATGTTTTGTAATTTGAGCTAATGTTGATTATTGCCAGACAAGTCAACTTGCAGGTTAAAATAATGATCACAGTGCTTGGAAAGTACTGCAAAAATAGAGCATAGTCATTTTCATATGGTTAAAGTCCCACAGTGAGATGTCTGGGAGGTATAAACTCCTAGGGCTGGAAAGAGCCTTGGGTTCTTCTAGGTTCCCCCGGCAAACCGCTCACTCTCTGATGAAGAGTCATTGAATAAGTCAAGAACCACCTACACCTGGATTATTACTGTCACATGAATGGTGATCCTTGAAGATGGTCCTACAATAGACTCCATCTACAAATGTTCACAGATTACTACCTTGTTACAGCTTGAACAGGGCTTTGCCTATATATTTTGTGACTTTGCGTCTCGTTTCCAATTCCCAATACATAATAGGACCTCCACACTGTGGCTAGCCCATGAGGACAAATGACAAAACAGAAGCTCTCCTGGTGCTGATGGGCCAGTGGATGGAAGTCATTCCAGTAGAAAGTGATGCCTCCTGGTAAACCCAACCCATCTTTCCCAGTTTCCAGAGTTCTGTAGACCGGAGCTGGCCCACCCAGACTGCCATCTCTAAATTCTACACACTCTCTTAGAAATGCAAGTGTAGACAGTCTCCTCAACTAGACCAAGCTATTAGATATTAATGTTCAGACAACACCTACCTCACTCCAGACCAGCATGGTACCGAATATGACCTGTAACCCATCAAAGAAATTGTCCCCTATGATGATCACAGTCGCACCTCCCGTCGTCCATCCTTCACTCGGGCTGATGGCTTTGATACAGGGAGTAGCTGCTTTTCAACACACATGAAAAAGAGAAGGAGTCGGCTGTTAGAACCAAACTTTAATGATGGGAGACTTGAGGAAAAGAAAAAAAAAAAAAAATCTTTTATCTTTTCACGAACGGAAAGTCCCTCAAGATCTCAGCATTTCCTAGTCACATTAGGACCTGAAACCTCAGGGTGCAATTTCAGCTTTTAAAAGCATGCTTTTCATTGTTTCTATTAAGATACATATATGTTACCCAAATCTTTTTCAAACCTGAAATCTTATGCAATAAAATGTAGAAGCAAAATTTAATTTATGAAATGCTAAGGATGTTTTTTAAATGGGTGATGTTTTAAAATACACTGGAAACCTCATAGAACTGCTTCATAATTAAATACATCTCCTGAAAAGAAAGCTCATAGATTTTTTAGATAAACATTGCTGTTTGATGGGAAGGGAAGAAACAGAGGAGGCTGGAGCAGAACATCATTCTTGTTCCATGCCTTCTGTCTGTACCACTAACAGAGCAATATTCCTGAATAAAAGTCACTAAGTTTTTTTCAATAAATGTCATGGATCCCATTTTATGGATACAAAGTATGCAGGTCACTCAGGGTGAATTATGTAACCAAATAGCTGAGTCAGGGCTGAACCACAGAAAGTCCCATGACCTTTGCTTTGTTGTCATTCCCAGGCATAAAACCCAAGAACTGGCTTTTTCAAAACTTCCTATCTCCTTTCTTTCCATTATAAATGGCCCTTGGAGATGGGAAATAATTTGCAAATACTGTGATTCCAAACAGACTAGAGGTGGTTTGCCTGATGAGCATGGCGTGCTTTCAACAGAATTACTAGGCAAAAATGAAATCTGTCAGAGAGTACTTTTGTACCACTGAGGATTTTTAACTCCACAATGCCATGCTGCTGTTTTCATGATCACTTTTATGAAAAGGAACAAAGCAAAATTCTAAAGCAAAGGAGATATTGTCTAAGGAGAGAAAATGAGACCCTCCTCTTTAATAAAATGTTTATTAAGTACCCCAGACTGACTTTCCAAGTACTGAAGCCAATGAGAGCACCAGTTAATTTTAACAGGAAGAAACTGGCAAAAAAATTATTGGACTTTGTCAAATTTGGCAAAATGTCATGCTTTAACTTTTGCAAGAAGAAAAGAAAATATGAAGCCCAGCCCGCTGGAACCATTGCTCACGTGCCACCACACAAACAAGCAGAACGGGTTTGCTTTTGAGTCAAATTTATCTTATAAAATTGCACAGAGAAATTTGGAAATATCCAAACTAAATATTTCATGTTGGCTGAACTCACAGCAATGCATTTACAACTAAAACTGGGCAGTTCAGATGTCTTTTCTCTCCCCCACTTTCTCCTAAAAACAAAATAATTAATCAAGGAAATGTAAATGATTCATGGCTTGAAAATTCTTGTTCAATTTTTGACACATATAAAGGTTGTGATCAATGTTCCACAGGCATAGGACTTTTTTGTAAAATCTTCCTTTAAAAGTAACCACGTTTAAATGCATGATTGAGTACTCCTAAACTAATGATAGAATATGATACATGATTCCAAGCAATTTATAAGAGAAATAAACTACATTTAACAACTATATAAAATTCTTAAAATATAAGCAGTTTGGAAACATTCTAGTTAATGTCTCAAAATCTTAATTCTTAATTTCTAACTCAGTATAAGTACTTAGTTGCTAGAGTGGAGTAGAAAAGGTATTACTATATCCCCGGATACTTCTGAGAAGAATAGAATATTGGTTTAACTGAACTGGTCTTGAAAGAGTCCTGCCTGATGGCAAAGTGTGGAATCCAACGGTATCATTAAACGCTGACCCTGCAACTGCCCTCATAAACCACAAAATAATCTTGGTGTTTATTATCTGTATTAGCTTTGGGATTTCTTTTAATTGTTTAAATTTTATTTTTTAATCACACAAGCATGTTCCTTTAGTTAAGTATGGACTCCTCCAGGCTTTCTCATCGTTGCACAAAAGGAGACACAAGGGCGTGTTGGTTTATCTTTGACAGACTCTCCTATTGTAAAGAAGTTATAATAACATGGTCAAGAACTGCCAATTTTATACTTGACCCCAGCTCTCTTTTTTCCATTTGTTATTTGTAGGATATAGAAGGCATGTAAGTACATATATGTATAGATGTGTGTGTATGTGTTCAAACATTTCCTAAGGAAAGTGATAATGTTTTCAACCATCCAGAAAAAAAGGTGCATGTCAACTAGTTAGAGGTAAATGAGCATCAAGTTTCAAGAGGAAAACTGGTGAGGAAACAACATACGATACCATCTTCTTAGCTTTGGGGTAGGAAAAAAAGCCCTGGAGGAAGTACTAAAGGAAAAGATTGGCACCCCTGGATGCATCCTACCTCTATGCTCAGCACAATCCACTATCCCTGCTTAGGGACTAAGTGCCATTCTCAGAACAAGTCAGTCGGGCAGCCCTTTCTAAGTTGAGACCTCAAAGGGTTCCAAAGGTGCTCCTATACCTCTGTGTCATGGCAGTCTTGAGGGGAAGCTCTGTGGCACTCCCCCATTGCGAAGGTTGGAAAATATGTAAAGGAATCATGGGCTGACCCACTGAGAGAGAGGGGTGAGGAAGGGATGTTACTGGCATTTAGTACCTGGAAGTCAAGGATGCTAAGTTTTCATGCATGAGACAGTCCCGCAAATGAAGAACCCTATAATGTCAATAATGCAGGGTAGAAAACACTGTGACTAGCTAAATGAATCAGGCTCAAGAGCAGCTGTTAAGAACTCACAAATCCATACAGGCCAAGGCAAGAAACACAAATGAATACAGCAGCTCAGGGTCTCAGAATAAGCATGAGATGGATGGCTGCTGACACTGAATTGGGGAACCTCCAGCCACTGGTGTCCCCACACAGACGCAGTCCCAGTGTGATCTGGTCTTCTGATCTTTCTAAGGAAGCCAGGAACCCAGATTTTTACGTGAAATTTCCCAATCTTTAAATGCTGGCAGCTAATTCAATATTTTTTTTTAATGTGTAGGCTAAACAAAATGTTTATGGACTTAAATTTAACTCATCGGCTGCCATCTTACATTTTTACCCTAGTCACAAACAAATCTGCCAGACTAAAAGCAGCCCAGGAAGTACTTGCAAACGTGCCTAAAATAACAAGTACCCAAATGTTCACTGCAGTATCGACAGTAAACAGTTTAAGAGTCTAGGTGCCCCCAATAAGGGAGTGATTAAATAAATTATAGTACATCCATACCAGAGGATATGTGGAGTGTCATTAGAATGGACGAAAAAAATTTTCTATAAACTGACATGGAAAGATGTCAAAATATGTCAGTAAGTAAAACAAAAATCAATTTGTAGCCTGATGAATAGTGTGATTCTGTTAATTTTAAAAATGATATCTATTAGCCTATATGCATGAGCATGTGTAGGTATGTGTGAACAGGTATGACAGACAAAAGTCTGGAAGGATGTACACGAACTGTCCCCAGTGGGTCCATATGCAAAAGGAAGGTGACCAGAGAAAGGAGACTATTAAATTCTACTCTATAGATAGCTGTATGGTTTGAATTTTTCCAGTGAGCACATACTAAGGTAATACATTTTAATTAAAAAAATAACAGCAGAGCGTTTAATTCTGTGCAAGATAAAGTTTATACGTTTTAGAGCAAATTGATACTAATTTTTTTTTTTTTAAGCTCAGATGTGCTGAGTAACAGACCCTGAGCCTCCCCTTCCATCTTCTCTTTGGGTATGTTTTCTCTGAGAAAGCTCAGAGAATATCTGCAACGACTTGTTTTTCTTTCATTCAGGATATCCAGAGAGATGCAGAGGGAAGATAGTTTATAATAGTCACGGTGGATGTGTTCGGTGAAATCTGAAGGTGAAAAGACTCATGAAAGAGTTCAATCCAGCCCAGGAGTGTAATAATCAATACAATTCTATCTCCAAGGAAATATTATGGAATGGGGGAGAGGAGTGGATTTGAATACAAAACCACTTTTACTGGCCAAATCTTGATTTAATTAATGAAAGAGCCTTTCTTCCTCACCAATGAATTTTCACACTCTGGGTCTCCACAAGGACAGTAAGCCAATTCCTGGTTCTAAATCTCATTAAAAATAAAAGTTTGGGTGTTTTTTTCTCTTTTGTTTTTTTTAAACCTCTCCTCCCACTCACAACAGCCACCCAAGTAAAGGAGATTTTTCCTTCCTTCAAACTATGACAATAACATGATTATACCACCACAGTTTAGCATAATGGCTCTGAAATGCTCGTGGCACATTGCAGAGTTAAAGTGGAAATTATTAGGTAGCTCTTCTTTGTTATAATAATGATCACTCCACAAATAAAAGCTCTTCTCCCAAAGGTACTGCAAGGCGCAAAATGCTAATTCTGAAGATTATGCGTGCGCTTTTATTAAATATTACTATGCCCTGCCTGTTTGAGGGCTTCTCTGCTCTGATTGTTTTATGAGTACCATGTTAATGTCATTCCCATCTTGCTAGCAGCAGGCACACATTTTAGCGTTTGTATGAGAGTTGATCAAAGGCCACGTGCTGGGGGAATTGCTGAGAAAACACGGACAAGCGATAAAAATCTAACAGATTAATTGGTTTAAATTTCATTTCAGGGTGTTGAACTTTGGCTCGGAACTCTAATACTACACCGTGAGTCAGGTCCTAATTACCAGATTTCCAATTTGCTTCTGAACAATGGTTGCGGTGAGAAGGAAAAGAGAGGGTAGAATGAGGAAAAAAAAAAAAAGAAAGAAAGAAATCGTTCAGGCTTCAGTACATATTTAACAACTAATGTTCTGTGTGCAGACAATTGCACCAGGGGACATTTGCTATCACCTGCTCTACTTCCAGAGCGTTTATATTTCCTTCCAATAGCCACGGACGGCAGAAGAAATCGCGGATGGCCTCAGCAGTTTGAAATTTTCTGATTTATACAATCAGTATTACAAGATTCGAATGCCTGCTCACCCACATGGAAGTATCAGGCTTTTTATTAGTGAGGTGAATTTATAAACTGGAATCGCCCCTCAGCCTCCAAAAGCAATGATCTATTTCATTGATAGAAAGCCAGGGCCCGGAGAACCATGTTTACCTCGGGGTTTATGGGGGGCCTTGGGAATAAGGGTTAATTGAGCTCGGAGGTGCCTCTGCCCATTGAGGTGAATTAGTGGTGTGTGCAGCTATCAACAGGGTCCTGGGGCTGCTCTTACTTTTGCCTCTGAAATCTCTTTGTACTGTGATCAATACCTCACTTGTTTGGGGTAGCTGTGTAGATGACCCCGGTGCAGCATTTACCATCTCTTATCCCCAAAATGAGGCTTTTGTGACAGTCGATGTCCCATTACGGAAGCCTCACTAGAGATGTGTTGTTTGGCTCTTTTCTCCATCCCTGTATTTAAATACCATGGGGAAACAACGCTCAATCAGTTGGTAAAAGGTACAAATTTAGAAATGCTTTAATCCCACTACAAATCTCAAAATAAAGTTCCATTGAAGTGGAGGTAATGTTATTTTCCATTTCCTTTGTATATGGTATATGGAAAAAAAAAATGGAAACCCTCCTTTTCCAGCATTCTGTTAACCAGAACTCTCTACTACTGATGAACATTTCTACAGAGCAGATACTGATGCTTACAATGGAGGTGAAGATGCCAGCACCAGCCCTTAATGGCTTCTGAGTAAAGACAGAAAGATGCAATTATGTTAAGTTGATTTTAACATTCAGGGTATTATAGCATCTGAAAATGGGCCAGGGCTCCAGCTTTTCAAGTTCCACATCTACCACCCAGTGCGACCTTGAAGCAGTCACTTACCCTCTCTCTGAATCACCCGCTCTAAGCAGTAGTGGTACCCACCTCACAGACTCCTGGCAAAATGCAGAAAGTGCCTGCTTGGGTATTGCTGTTTTACTATGTTCCATGCACATAGGACGCTAGTTGCTATAATAGCAATTACTGTCATCATCAGTTCCCCACTAACCAGAGTTTATTTACTAGAATACACCATAGTCTCACCATCGCAGATTACGAGGCGTATTGTAAAACTTCCCTAGGAAATTTCCAACCCAGTGACTTGCTAACATAGCTAAGCTTACTGAGGAGGTGGATTTGGCATCAGTAACTACAAAGTAGAATTTTTTTTTTAAGGCTCTCATTAGCCTGGAATGAATATTAATGGCCATCTTTTCAGAAATGAGGAATTAACTTTAATGTTATTGCCCCAAATTCTTGAGACTTGGCAGAAAATGTTGTGAAACCCATGAGCTCAGCTCATTTCTATGGGACACCTGTGACCTCATAAAATCTCAGGCCTTTCTCCCTTGCATCTACTTGATTTTGGTAAGGTTGTGCTTGGGAGCAAGCCTGTTTCGGAGATGGATGGGGACACAAAGTACCCCCACTTGGACTCAGTGCACAGTTACCTGCCCTTCCTGTTTAATTGGAACTATTATTTTTGCTGGGCTTTTCTAAAGTGAAATGATGATCTTCCTGACTGCTCACAGCTCATCAGCAGCAACACCTGCATTCTTTGATCCTGACATCCAGTAGCTGCTGGCCAGGGAGGAGGGCAAACAGAGGGTTTGACCCTCCTGGGAAACCTGGCCCTGTGTATTTTCACCGTGTACAGGAAGTGAATCTATTCTGGGTTCACCCACCCTCCAACTGGAAGCCTTAGAACCAGTAGCAGTTATAATGCCTGACCTGAACCCTAGCACCAGAGGGTGCAAACTTCACTTTCAGAATGTTAACCTCACCACAGACTCCTAGTCAACTATTAAACAGATAAACAAATTTGACAGTTTCCTCACTCAAGATGGAACAGTCTTTGTAACACTTATGCTCTTACTTTAACTTTACTAACCAGATTTATTTCTGCCTTCCTTTATTTTCTTTAGTAATTGCTTTATGCAGTTAAGCATTTTATTGTTTATTAGGGTTTTTATTTGGGTTGGTTTTGTTATTGGTCTGCATTTATTGCCCCATCCACTAGCATATCTAGATATTACTTGGCAAAGAATCACATATTATATATGCAAAAGAGCCTCCCTCCTTCTCTCCCCGCACCCCCTGTGTGTATGTGTGTTTGTGTGTGATGGTGTGTTTGTCACTCTGAAGAGAACTGTAACCAATGATATAGATATTTCTCAACACCAGATGCAATTAAATCTATTAAATATTAAATGAGGAGTTCAAGAATTTCAAGTGTTTTTCATCCTTTATTCCAAAGTGACTTCATTTGGCAAGAAAGCCCTTTGCTTTGACATTAATGGCTCTCTCAGAAAACAAGCGAAGGAAAAATTCATAGTTGCTCCATGGAAACATGGATCTACTATCCATCTACATCAAGGCAGAGTTAACCCAGTGGGGCTGTCTAGGTGTATCTAAACTTAGCAGAATACCTAAGTTCCAAACTATGCCATTTGCTAAATACAGAGCAAGTCCAAATCATATCTACTTCCTATTTATTTTGCAGATTTCTTATTCTGTTCTGAATTAGCAAAATTCCTCAATAATCAGTGGACATAGATCTGAACAAGGGAAGGACAGAAATCCTGGTACAGAAATCCTGGGGCAACAATCGTAATCCGAACATTCCAGGACAAGCACTTAGGGATTTCTGAGTTTGTCTATTTGTGATCCAGAACTTTGTGCAGGTTCACTACACAGGGTGATTTAACAATTTAACAGTGAAAAATCTTGACATTTTGATGTACCTGTAACTTCTAAATTGCACTTGAAAGACTTGTTGAAGGTTTTTTGATTTAATGACACACAACACAGCATTGTTTCTAATATGCAAAAATTGTTTGTTAAAAACACTTCAGGAGGGCTTCCCTGGTGGCGCAGTGGTTAAGAATCCACCTGCCTATGCAGGGGACACGAGCCCTGGTCCGGGAAGATCCCACATGCCGCGGAGCAACTAAGACCGTGCACCACAACTGCTGAGCCTGCGCTCTAGAGTGCGCGAGCCACAACTACTGAAGCCTGCGCGCCTAGAGCCCGTGCTCCGCAACAAAGAGAAGCCACTGCAATGAGAAGCCCACGCACCGCGACGAAGAGTAGCCCCTGCTCGCCGCAACTAGAGAAAGCCCGCGCACAGCAACGAACACCCAACGCAGCCAAAAATAAACAAACAAACAAACAAATAAATAAACAAAAACACTTCTTGAGCTCAGAATTTTATAACTCAAAGAGGTGAGAATGTACTGCTTTCCACCTCAAGTTTGATCTGTCAAATCCAAAATTAAAATGTACAAAATATTAATCCTAGAGCAGCTCACAGCAAATAATGCCATCAGTTTTTTTTTTTTTCTTTTTTCTTGTTCTATGACTGTCACCCACCCCTTTGCAAAGCAACACAGAAAAATTATCATGGAGGGTGGGAGAATCCTCAAAATGAATTATTCATGGATCCAATTGTGATATTTGTTGCAACAATAGTAAATTCATTTGCCTCTGATTATACAGCAGGTAAATAACTCTTTTCTTCCTGATGAGAACTTTCATGCACAAAATTATTTTTAGCCCAATTCTCCTGATTATCCTGTTATAAGAAAAGTTCTAGATATGAAAGTCAGCGAAGAAATGGAAGTGAAAATCACTTTCCAAAAAAGGACACCCAATATTGTGAAAAGAGGACACCTGATTTTGTGAAAAAAGGAAACAATTTTCAGGTTAAAAAAAAAAAACATGTCACTGCTTCTTCATGGAATCCTCAAGTCTTTATTTGCAAGCAATCTTCCTGGGCCTGGAAAATCATAAAGTCAAATATGAGCAAGTCTAGTGGAAAATCTGTGACGCTAATCTTGGCTGGAGCCGTATTTTTAACAGGCCTTGAATGTGTGTGCCGGATTATCCAGATGGTCATACAGGAATCGGCCTGATAGGATTAAACCTTTATGCTGAACTCTGCTCCATCTGTTCTCCAAGGTTTGCCTTTCCTTATCTGAATATGAATTTTTAGCCTCCTTGTGTCTGGGAGTCAGACTAAATTCAGCATTCAAAACAGAGATGTGTGCAGATAGTTTAACATTTCACTAGTTAGTCTCAGTTGACATCAGCTTGGTCTTTTTCTAGTAAATATTTTCGTGAAGAATTTTCCTAAGAAGGAATTTAAAGGTATGGAGAATCTACTTTTTTTTGTTAGAGGGCTTTGTCTTACTTCTCCTACTGAATTCTAGGACTCATTCCATTCACTGTCCTAATAGGGGTTTACATTGATGTTTGCACATAAAGATAGAAAAGCAAGACCTGTATCCTCTCTGCAGATCCGACTTTAAGAAGAGATGACATCTAATTCCGACTGGATGAATGATCCAAGCAGAATATATTCATGTATGTTTTGTTCTTTTTCTCCATTTCAAGAGGATTAGTATTAGTCACCGTTTGATAAAATTAGCTACAACAGCTGTTTCTATCATGTTCATTAGGTTTTCTATATTTTTAAGGAGGCTTTCTCAGGGGAGGGGGTTTGTAATTCAGAGCTCCATCTTCAATGAAACAGGCTGATGTTTGTTTTGCCCTCCTGTGCATCTATCCCTGGAAGCAGTGAAGTTACTCATTTCTCAGTTGGAAAAGCTGGCTTGGGGCAAGTTGCCAATGGGCCAGAGCCTGGTAGATGGTTCTGGGGTTTCCAACCCTGTGACAAAGGAAAGGGGATGGCTCTGACTGCTGGGCTCAGTGAAGCAAACCAAGGTGCAAACGAATAAATCAGCTGCATGAAAGAGGGATCATTCAGAACCCTACATTGTGGCTGGTTTATGGCAATGTGGTCATTAGATATGTTGGATTTATGCTTGTGATGGAAACGCAAGAGCCAGCAGCCTGTGCAGCCCCAGCCCTAAGAAGACAGGATCCCTCTAGCAGTCTAGCAGGGCTCCATTGGCTTTCCATAGTCCCCTTGCTAACCCTAATTCCTGGCTCTATGCCATCACGAATGGCAGCAGCAAGCAGCTAATCAAAAATTTAGGCTTTTCTACACATAGGTCTAGTTATTGTAAATACACAATACCCTTAACTGATGAACAGTCAGGGGGCAGAGAGCAGTGAAACTTCCCATTCAAGCTTAGGATGACTTAGGTTTATTGGTATAACTCTCTTAGAACATATGTATTTGGCTCCTTAAATGGACAAGAATTCTAGTCAGGTGACAAGGGGTGGTACCAAGTAGGTGATCCTAACTGATGAAGCCCACTATGAGTAATCTCTTGTAAACTAAACATGCTGACCAAACACAGTCCTAGCACCTATTCTCCACATTTTATCCTAAACAAGGACACTGCACTGGATATTCAATCCCATTACTTAAATCTGCTTTGCCCAATATGGTAGTTACTGGCCATATGTGGCTATTGAAATTTAATTTTTAATTAACAAAAATTCACTAAAAATAGAAATTATTTTCTGGGTCACACTAGCCACATTGGTCAAGAGCTACATGTGACTAGTGACTATCACAGAGGACAGTACAGATATGGAACATTTCCATCATCACAGGAAGTTCTATGGGACAGTGCTGATCTATGGTTCAAGCGTAAATAACTGAGCCTGTCACTGACAGAGAATAATCAGAGCTACCATTTATGGGGTGCCCTCCACATGCCAGGAACTGTGCTAGGAACAATTAATATCTAATCCCTCCAACAGTGATCACAAAATCAAGTGCTCACAGGGCCAGGCAGGAAGGTAAATAAATAAAATGGGCTAGGGGCAACACAATGGGAGAGGTGGGGAGTGTGGCCAACTGTAGAGTGTATCCCCTACCCAAGAGGGACACAACTTCTCAGTTTAACCTAATTGTTTCCATTTGAGAATGTGGCACTAACAGCCCTACCAGCTCTTCTGAATATTAAGAGAATGTGCACATCCAGATTTTCATATAGAACATCTTCATTTTTAATTGTAAAGCAACAAATACATAGTTTCTTAAAGCAACATGCAAACCAAACCTAAATATGACTTAGAGCTGGATTCAGTCCATGATCTGATCTATCAGTGTGCAACTTCTATAAATCCCTGGAGGGCCAATCATCTTTTAGTTATTAATTTCTGAAACTGCATGACTAATACTGCCACCGACTCATCAAACAACAGATACAAACCACACCACTGTCAATTCTGTCTCTGATTGTTCAATCCCTCTCCCAGAACAACACAGAAGTCCCCAGCTAGCCCTCCTCCGCTGTGCAGAAGATTTTCTATAAGCAGTTTGGGAGACGAGCTCCGTGCTCCTGAAGGATTCCTATTGTCATCATGCAAGACAGCATAGATAGTGACTTTTTAAGGAAACTACGTTTTGAATGTGAGCAGCATCTCAAAATCAACCTTGTCCAACCTTTAGTAATGCACAACTCTTGCTTTGTGCTTTTCAGAACAGTACTGCTTACATTTCTCTCCACAACCGAGGCTGCTACTGCTAACGTATTTGAGTGAACTTTTATTATTGAGAACCTTATCGTTTTGAGCCAGTTTCCTCTCCTCCCTGACACATTTGGTCATGCTGCACTCCAGTGTTTGTCATAGCACAGATGTTTCCGTGGTGATGATCAGTGACGTCACAAGCACCAGGATGTGTATCATCAAACTTATCCAGACAGAGGAGCAAAAAAGTGTGGGAGCTCCACTTCCATTTGGACTCCATGTTGGACTGACTCGGCCGCCTCAAAAATTACTCTTTGGAGTCTGGGCTGTTCTATCTGGACTGCAAAGGGCAAATACTCACACTTGCCTGTTTGTGATTCATTTCTACTATCAGATTATTAATTAGGTGCTAAATCCCATCTACATACCAAAACCCAGATTAACCTGCCTCTGATGCCCACTTTCAAAACAATACTGCCCTGCTCAGAAGCTTTCTGTCGTTTCCCCTTAACCTACAGGATCACAAGTCTGGCTGATTCTCCCCTTCCAACCTCATCCTCTACCTCTCCCAAACTGGAAGAAGGGCTCAGCAGCACTTGGGACCACTGGTTCTGGATTCAGGAGGCCTCAGCTCACATTCCAGCTTCTCCACTGACCAGCCTGGGCAACTTACTTCACTTTTCTTTTCTTTCTTTTTTTTTTTTTTTAATTAATTTATTTAATTTATTTATTTTTGGCTGTGTTGGGTCTTCGTTGCTGTGGGCAGGCTTTCTCTAGTTGCGGCAAGTGGGGGCTACTCTTCGTTGCAGTGTGCGGGCTTGTCATTGCGGTGGCTTCTCTTGTCGCAGAGCACGGGCTCTAGGCACGCGGGCTTCAGTAGTTGTGGCGCACGGGCTTAGTTGCTCCGCGGCATGTGGGATCTTCCCGGACCAGGGCTCGAACCCGTGTCCCCTGCGTTGGCAGGCGGATTCTTAACCACTGCACCACCAAGGAAGCCCCTACTTTACTTTGCTTATGCCTCAGTTTCTACCACTCTAATTGGGGATAATACTTAAAGAGAACCCACCTCAGGAGGTTATTGTGAGGTTTAAATGAGTTCACCTAAATTTACAGAGCTCAGCACAGAGGAAGAAATGAATAAATGTGAGACAGAAGGAAGGTGGGGAGGAGTTGCCAGAGGAGGAGGAGGAAGATCGGGAAGAAGAAAATAAAGATGATGACGGCGGACTCTCCAAATCCACTGTCTCCAAACACATTTGGAGCATTTCTTTTCAAGGAGGTTATACCACTCACTTCCACCCAAATAGTACTTTGCTGAAAGGCTGGTCTTTTGTGGGAAGCTGTTTCTATCCCAGTCTACGAAACACTAAACCTTCAGTGAACTCCTTCAGTTGTCACTTATTTCACGTTTTCTTGAACTTTTATCTTTGTATACAAACAGATGTGTGTGTGTGTGTGTGTGTACAGCTGGGCATGTGTATATATATGCAAAACAACCCAACTATCAACACATCCCTTGAAGGCAGGGACCTCATTCATTCACAAACTGGATAGTCAGTGCTCTGCACTTAACCAATACCTGACAATTAACTAGCACTATTAAGTTTTCAAAGGGGTTGCCCATAATTATCACAATTAATATCAACCCCAAGTGGTGGGCAAGGAGATGTTATTTTAAATTCCACTTTACAAATGAGGTAACTGAATCTTGGAGACTCACTTGAACTTGAAACTTTGAGAATCCATACTGGTTGATAAAGTCAGATCTTTAAAATACCCAAACTACCCTTCAATTTTGGTATTTATCTGAAATTTCTGCTCAGTTTCGCTAAAATATTCACTTCGACCACGTAAACACAGCCAAAGTCCCATAAAATCTTAGTTGTGAAATTCCTTATTCCCAAGATAGAGGGTGGATATTTATTAACTTTACAGAATATTACTACTCGATTTCCAAGTAAAGTTATTTTCCCCCTAAGACTCAGCCCCACATATGAATTATAGTAAAATCTCTCTTTACCTTCTTCTGTTTCCAAGTTCAAACAATGGCATCCTAATATAATACCACAAGTGCCAATTTAAACACAGGAACACTGAAAATACTGCCAGACTTTGACGCTTAGAAGCTTTTCTACTGTTGTAAGTTGGGCTGCTAAAAACATGGTCAAGAGTCCGAACATCAAATATAAGTGATAGCAGCACTATGAGAACTTACATCTTTAAACTGTAGGGCAGTTCCCCGTAACTTTCATTTTCAACTTGGACATTATCCATCTCAGTGGTGCTCATTATAGAATTTTGCACATATAAAGAAAATAATAAAAGTTTACTGATTAAATAGGTTATCCTAAAACAGTACCTTAATAACATTTTCCCCAACTTGTCTTTTTTTTTTGAGCAACAAGGATTGGATTCCACAGGCTTTAGCTAACCAAACCAAGAAGAGTTTCTAGGTTTCTGCCAAAGTTGAAAGGTAGAGGAATCTGAGGTCTGACTTTATAGATTTGTTGCACATAACAGTTACTGGAAGAGCACAGCTGGCGTGGTGATTCAGCCAGAAGATTTTAGCAAAGAACGACCCATGGACTTCCCTGGTGGTGCAGTGGTTGGGAATCCACCTCCCAATGCAGGGGACACGGTTCGAGCCCTGGTCTGGGAAGATCCCACATGTCGTGGAGCAACTGAGCCCGTGTGCCACAACTACTGAGCCTGCACTCTGGGCCCACGAGCCACAACTACTGAAGCCCACACGCCTAGAGCCTGCGCCCCGCAACGAGAGAGGCCACCGCAGTGAGGGGCCCACGCACCGCAGCGAAGAGTAGCCCCCGTTCGCTGCAACTAGAGAAAGCCCTCACACAGCAACAAAGACCCAATGCAGCCAAAAATAAATAAATTTAAAAAAAAAGAATGACCCAAACTCTGTTTTCCTGCTCTACTAGGAAATGACAAAACACCCTGGAACCGCTGGCACTCATTTCCCTCCCCCACAGCCCCACACATAACACACCTAAAAGTATCCGCCTCCAAACCAGTGCGTAGGAGCTGCTCAGCCTGCTGCCTTCCCGACTGCGCTCAAAAGAGAAGTAGCCAAAGGATAATAAGGGATGAAAGAAAGTTCTCGATTTGTACCAACCACATTAATTTTAATCATTCTTCTAAACAACAGCCAGAGTCTACTGCTATTTGTATGTCTTCTGACATTTTTATTGCTGTGCCCCAAGGTGGATGAAAGAAACTGATGTGTTGAGAAGACGGCCCAAACCTGGCGCTGTCCCTGCCTCTATTCCCCATGTTCTCCTGCTGCACATCGCTCCCGAACTACGGGGGAAGAATGTGGGTTTGAACAACTGGCGTCCTGCTGATTGCAACTGTCAATTAAATAAGCCAGTAACACAGGAGCGTATGTTCACACATAAAATATTAATTGCACAGATTGGGGTAAAAATATATTAATACTTGGGTTCCACTTTCACGCTTAGTGGTCAGATAAGTATTCGGCCAATTCAGTTCTATTTCTGCGCCCCACAGTCTCGACAGTGTTACTTTTGTGTTTCACTTTTCTTTTCCTTCTCTGGTTACCGTCTGGTTTCCCATGTTAGTGCCTTCATTATGACTGACTAGCAGCATACGTTTAAGCAGGATTTTAATTACTAGGTCATCTCCTAGCCAACTTGCCCAAGGCAGGCTGGCAGAAAAGCCCTACAATCCATGCCTTAGACTTTCTCTTGCTCCTCTCCAGGTAAATCTCTTGTTTTCTGAGGACGCTAGAATCATGCTGATGGCATCATATTCATCTGATAAAGATGATGATCACCTAATTTCTATAAAGTTTCATTTCTGTCCACTGAGTATTTCAAGTTGCAGGGCTGGCACAGAGTGGTTGAGATGGGGTGCCTGATAGCGTGACGTGATACCAGGATTTTTTTATCTTAACCCAGAAAAGCACCTTCCCATATATCACTGCACATGCCAACTAACGTACCCTGGGGATTTAGCACAGATCTGGCTTTTCAATTTGCCTTTGAGTAACGTCGTCAATTTGCTTCAATTGAAGCAGGAATTATATTACATGATCAAATGGCAGGAGAATTTCTCTCCACCTCTGAAGTCCAACGTGAGGGAATCAGCAATGACTAAAGAGTGGGAAAGAACAGTGGTGATGGCCGCCTGCGTCAGCTACTTGGAGGTCCAAATGCTGCAGATACAAAAATCTGACTCATTTTTTTCTTTTTGGCCGCAACCAAATTTTTGAAAGATGGCTTCAGTGTCCCTCATTTGCTAAATGGAGAGAGTAATAGTAGTGCCCTCCGATGGTGGTTAAGAGCATTAAAAGAGATGATGTAAAGTGCTCAGCATTAAACCTGATGTTAGTAAATGCTCAAAGGCTGCTATCATAACAGCAAAATCACCATCAATCGAAACACTGGTCTAAAAGTTAGCATTTTACTGGGCAAAGAGTTCTGTTAGCCTGTGATTATGAAAATACATTGGACCCACTTCTCCAGGTCAAAGAGAAAGCAACCTATGGGAAATTTCCAAATTTATTTTCTCAAAAATGGATCTAAGACCTAAGCCACTGTCCCATTTAGGTCTCCCCTAAGCTTCTTCTTCTTCTTTTTTTTTTTTTTAACATCTTTATTAGAGTATAACTGCTTTACAATGGTGTGCCAGTTTCTGCTTTATAACAAAGTGAATCAGTTATAATATGTTCCCATATCTCTTCCCTCTTGCATCTCCCTCCCTCCCACCCTCCCTATCCCACCCCTCTAGGTGGTCATAAAGCACCGAGCTGATCTCCCTCTGCTATGCGGCTGCTTCCCACTAGCTATCTATTTTACGTTTGGTAGTGTATATATGTCCATGCCACTCTCTCACTTTGTCCCAGCTTACCCTTCCCTTAAGCTTCTAATATTTTGTTCCCATGTGGAATTTTGGATATGCTTTCCCCTCTGCCTAAATTGCTCTCTCCTCCTTGCTTGACGAAATGCTACTCCTTCCTTCTTATTTTAAATTTTAAGTGTCCTTGATTCTTCAGACTTGGCTGAGTTCCCTTGTTTAAAGCTCCCTTAGCAGTCTGTATTTCTCCTGTAGAGTGCTTACCATCATTTCAATTTAAGTAATTCTATGTGCAATCATTCGCTTTACATCGACACATAAATATGCACACACACGTGACTGTATACCTCATAATGTCAACAATTGTGGCCGCCTTGTTCACCTCTGCATCTCTATTGTCTAATAGAGTAGGCAGTCAGTAAATAATTGTAAGTAGATGAGTGATTGAATGCTGAACGAATAAGCCAACGAACTAAAGAAGAATCATCAGAGTTGTTAACATATTAAGGCATTAAACAGACTAGCTTAAAAAAAGTTGAGACGTCTTCCAGTGGTTATTAACTGCCACTACACCCACACTGGGCTTCCTCACTGGATAAGGCAGTGGCTCTGTGGAATCGGGTTTCCTATGCTGCTCTGGTCCCCCTTCTAGCAGCAGGCACTCCATTCTCATGGGGGTTAAAATTAGCACCAGTAAGCTCCCCCTGCACTGGGCTCTAATCATGCAAGGGCCCAGGTGGATCTTGCTGACAGATGTTAAGGTTAGAAGGAAGGGTAGCAGCCAGATGAGAAAACAGAGCCACCCCCCTTCCGGAGGTACCAGCACTTCCTGTCTTTAGGCCTGGCTGGTTCCTGCCTGCCCCGCCCCTCCCCCATGCATCGGTTTCAACACAGTTGCTGCTCTTTCTGTCATTTGAACTCAACTCCTATCTTGGAAATTGATGGGCGATTCTGCCCCTGACAACACAATGTCAGCTTTGCTCAGCGTCCAGCTGGTTCCGTATATATTATCATAATGCGCTGCCTGGGTGGACCCTGGCTGGCTGATGCTCTCCCTTGACTCAAATCCTCCTTTCCACACTAATTTCTGCTCTCTGACATGCAGACACTACTTGTTTAAAAATAAAAACAGAGGTAACAGCTTGGGAGACATTTTGATTTTCAAAATCCTGTGAGGACATTAAGTCTATTCTCATGGTAAACTGAGCTAAAAAGGTTTTCTATTAAAAAACAATATTTGACTCATAAAAAAAAAAAAAAAGTGTTTCCCAGGGTCCTACACTGTCTCCTGGTGACATGAAAAAAGTATTACTTCTCCCAACCCCTAAGTCCTCCAAAACAGTGTTTCCCAAGCTTCAGTCCTGATTTTGTTCCATCCTCTACCACTTCCTCTATGACTTAATTAACATTATAGTTGCTATTTTTGTTTACATTGACTTACTTTTTCTTTAAATTCAATCTTGCCCTCAGCAAGAATAGCTGTGAGGTGCTTTGTGACCACCTAGAGGGGTGGGATAGGGCTGGTGGGATAGGGCGGGTGGGAGGGAGACGCAAGAGGGAGGGGATATGGGGATATATGTATACATATAACCGATTCACTTTGTTATACAGCAGAAACTAACACAACATTGTAAAGCAATTATACTCCAATAAAGACGTTAAAAAAAAAAAAGAATAGCTGTGAGACCACAACTTGGGAGAGCTTCGTTTTTTGGATTTTTTTTTTTGTTTTTTGCTTATGCATTAAGATAGACATAACTATTTTTAAAAACTTTTTTGAATGTTTTTTTTCACTCTATCACCTAACTGCATGGGGAACCTAGTATAAAAGCTCACTGCTAACCATCAAGCGAATTCAACACTACACCATATCAGCTGAAGGAATTCCGGAGAGAAGAACGCCGGGTGAGAGCTACCTAAGGCACAAGTGGCTGTGTATGCCACACCGTGTGGTTTTTCCAGGCCTCCTGGAACTCACTGTCAGTCTCCTGCAGAAATGCCCAAGGCAAAAGGAAGTGGGCCTCAGATCTGTCCTGTGGAGTGAACATCACCTTGGTATGTTGGTGGTCACTCACCAAAGCAGTGTGTGTATAGCAGCTCAGGAGATCAGCTGGGTTCAAACAACAAATCATCAGGGCTTAAAGGGCTCACCAAGCTCCCTGTCCCCAACCCCACTTAATAGATGAGGAAACTGAGGCCCAAAGAAATCGAAGTACATAGTGGAGGTCACGTGGCAAAGTAGGGACAGTGCTCTGTTTTCATATATTTCTGCATGTATGAATGAAAATGTTCAAACAAAGAAATGTTTCAAACCCACTCCTGGTCAGTGCCCCTAAATATCTCATCTTAATAAGATTTATGACCAGTACATAGAAGCTCTCATTTGCATATTCACATCACTTGAATCCTTTGATATTCTCAAGTAAGTAGAAAGTAATTAGGAAGAGGCCCTTGGCTTGAAACAATCAATTACACAGATAAACACGGTTGGAATTATGATGCTTTTGTAACCAAATAAAAAACAAAAAATTAGGCTTAAAAAAAGTTCTGTCATTTCGGTCCAAAACATAGGCAGAAAGCACCATTCTGTCACCCCACCCCCTCCCCTGACACTGTGTGCTTATTAAAATAAGTTAGGTGTGGTTCAGTCATTTATTAGGTCACACAAAATACCAAATACTGGAAGTTTCCCACAGTTGACAGGTTTCTCAAGAAATTCATAGACGAAAACTGCCTCCCCGAATCCGTCTCCGTTTCCCATGGTCCCTGTGGCATGAGGTTTAGTAACCCTTCAGTGCCCTAACAAGGAGACTGTTAGTATCCTAACTGTCATCTAACTCAAAATCTCACACTTTCTCCTGGTCTCCTTTTTCTCTACCTTGTATGCGTGCCAGGGAGTCCATATGGTCAGCAAACGACTTCTAGATGAATTAGAACATCCTTGCAAATAAATAAAATATTACAAGTCTCCCTCTTATCTTGCGAGCCCCATGGAAAACATACTAGTCAGCAAATAAAACCAGCATTTTCTTTATTTGACTACAGCCATGAGAAAAATAGGCTGTTGAAGGGAAATGAACTCTAAGGTAAACATATACAATATGCCCATTAGAAACAAAAAAAAGATATATCTGGGCTAACTTTTGAAAGGCCTTTTTAAGATACCAGCAAAACTGCCTTAACTTGTATTGAGGAAAAATAAGAACAGTAGGATAAGAGATGCAAAGAATACCAGCATAATGTATAGAGCAAGCAGTCGGAAGTACAGACTCTGGAGCCAGGCTCTCTGGGTTTGAATCCTAGATCTACTACTTATTTGCTGTGCAACTCTGGGAAAGTTACTTAACATCCCTTTAGTCTCATTTTCCTCATCTTTACAGCAGGGTGCCCACAGCACTATGTGCCCAGCACAGTCAGGACTCAATGAGTGTTTGTGTCATTATAGTTAGTACCACTATTCCACAGAGCTCTGTGGTTAGGTAGACCTGGGGTTGACTCCCAGGTTCAACTCTAATTGTGGCTTTGGGTAAGTTATTAATCTCTCTAAATCCCAGTTTTCCCACCTGTAAAATGAGGATAATAATTGTTATAGCTTATCCGACTTGTTGGAGATTTGATGACATGATATAAATAAAATGATTACCACAGTGCTGGCACATAGTAAATGCTCCATAAATGTTAGCTGATAACAGTCTCCAAATATCAACAACAGCAATAAGAAGAAGAAAAAGAATACATATTACTACCTGGCATGGTCACTATTAAGCAGGGCAGCAAAGTCTGAGCACTATTTCTCCTTTGTCGGCAATGCTGTTGGTGGTGTCATATTCAAATAAAGATAAAGTAGATCACCTGCTTAGCAGTGACCTGTGGCTCATGAACTCTTTAATCTGCCTGATGCCGAGAGCTTGCTGGCTACCAAATCCCCAGTGTTAGGATTTCTGGTGTTACCTGCTTTATGGATTACTCAAGGGATACTTTGAAAATCAGTCTTCGCTTACATCCTTGTTCATTATCTTGACTTCTTGCCGGGTCCTTTCTATTGCAAGGGAAGACAAAAGACACCTTCCCCGCTGCTCAAAGAAAAAGGCCTGATTTGATGCTTGGAAATCTGGGGCCTCCTTCCTCTATTTTATGACACATCTGGATATTCTTAACCCTAATGTTCTGTTCTTGCATCTGTCTTGCTTTTTCAACTAGGAAAATCAATTGATAAGATGTAACATGCCATCCTCAGTAACAAAAGATGACATCCGTATTTTTCTGCTAAACTAGACCCTTCACCAAAATGCTCTTACCTAAGTGGGGCTGGCTGGAGTTCTGCACCAACACCAGTCCTGTAAAGGGCCATTGTCCAAATGAAAAGCTCTGAGCATTCATCCTCTGCCCTTGTGTTTTGAAGGTGCATTGCATTTCTGTCAGGAAGTTGGTGAGATTTTACAGACATTCTTCTCATGATCCTCAGAATCCCAGAGAGACCCCTGCAAGCCTAGGCCAACCGGAATTGGAAAGCCATGAGGGATGGACCCCATGCCCTCTGACATCTGTGCAACTCCTAAAATCCATACTTGCCGGCCAGCATACCATGGGCAAGAGCAAAGAGCTCTAAATGGATTTGGACGGAAACTAGCAATGTGAGCGTAAGCAGGTGACATGCTCTCTCCAGGTCTGTTTCCTTCTCTGGAATATGAAGGGGTGTGTTAGATGACCGTCTGTACTTCAGTGGCATGTTTCTCTTTGTTGTTTAGTTTATTTTCACTTGTCCAAGTAAGTCTCTACAAGTTCAGAAAGTAAATTTCTAAGCTACTTATGAAAAAAGAAAATTAATAAGCCAAAACCATCTGGAAGAAGAACTCTCCAAATGTTGGACTTTCTTCTTATTTTGAACACATGCACTATTAATAGAATGAGAAGTGATCAGGGGGACAGCTCCAGGGCACAGCCAACTCCGTCCTGAGCTTCCAAAGGCTGGCAGGGAAGGGCAAGGTTACAAGCCACTCAGAGCAATCTCGCCCTGGGCTTTTACGGCCCACTAGGAGTCCGTGTAATTGACACTGAGCTCTTAAAAGCCTCCTGTGGCCCCCAGAAGTGACGTTTCACAACTGTCACTGACCACGGCCTGAGCGTCCACACAGGCCTGCGTGATCTGACCCTCAGCAGCTTCCCCAGCCTCGTCTCCTGCCACTCTCAGTGGCCAGAGCAACAGGAACCATCACAGGCTGCTTCTGGTTCCTTGAACTCACCTAAGCAAAACCGTCTTTGCACACGCTATTCCATCTGCCTGGAAATTTGTTTCTGTCCCCTTGTCAGGGGAAAACTTACTCATCTCTTAGGTTTTGGCATAAATGAGATTTCCTCAAAGAAGTCTTTCCTGACACCTCACTCCTCCTCACTCCTTTTATGGTCCCCCTTTTATACACAAGTCTGATGAGTTAGTTGTAAGTTGTGTTTAGCGTCTTTCTTCTCTATTTACATCATAATTTTGTGAAGACAGGGACTGTATCTGCCTGGGCTCCTGCACCTAGCTCCCCATCTGGCATGTAATAGATGCTTAGTATGAAGGAATGGAGGAAGGAATGATCCATTACTGACATGACATAAGAATGATCTCTTACTGACACCTAAGAAAGGGCTATACTAGAAACAGCCAGGGGATTTCTCTGTCCTCCTGAAGACCTGTTTCTCCAAAGGCACCTCAGGAGGTATCAGATGAGCAAAGGCACGCGTCAATGGCTTCAGTCCAGAGCACCAAAAAATAGTGCATGCTAAAAGGTCTAGAGACGGCCCCACCCAGCTCTGAGAAAACATACAAAAATTGAGGGCAGAGAAGCAAAGGGACCTTCCCAGAGTCACACAGCTAGTTAATGGCAGTCAGGACTGGGATCTAGCTCTCCAGTCAGACAGCCAACCCTCCTCCTATTAGATCCAACCGACACTTACTAGCCACTTCTTAGGGCCTCATCACAAAGAGGGGAGGAGAGGGAGTCACTTGTTTCTTTGGAATCTCCATGCTGTCTCTCAATTGGGAGTAATCTCCCCAAGCCTGAACTGTCTTTCTCCACATGTCCAGAAAACAACAAATTTAAGTGCAGCTGGGAGTCAATGGGGCCGGATACCCAGGGGCAACCAACAGAAGCAAAAACTGCTTCTGTCTGGAGCAAAAGGATTAAAGAAGGTCAAATGCTAAAGAGCAAGAATAACACCATATTGTCAGGGGCAGCTGGAAGGGGCCACTACAATGGAAAGGTCAGAACTGACTGGTGGTGGGGAAAAGCTGATTCTATTTCTCTACTGCTCTACTTACAGCAAGGAGATGGGCCCAGCAAGTCTAACACCACTCTTTATTCTACAAAGGATTTTCAGTTTGACCAAACTCCACTTCTGTTTTATTTTGGGATCCTGGCACCATTATACTTCACATGTCAATCTTTGTAATTACTGGGAAGGGAGATTTAATTCATTCGTATCTGATGCCCACAAAGCTAAATTTCAATCGCTTTCCATTTTAAAAAGCGGGGTGTTTTAAAACATCTATGCTTGAGCCAGGAAACTAAGTCCTCAGGTCAGAACTCATGAACAGTAAAATGTTCATCTTCTCAAAACTCTGTGATGACCTAGATGGAGGGGGAAACGGGAGGAGGGAGGTCTAAGAGGGAGGGGATATAGGTATACATATAGCTGATTCACTTCACTGTATAGCAGAAACTAACACAACATTGTAAAGCAATTTTACTCCAATTAAAAAAAAAAGAAAAAAATAGTTCAAACTGTTTCTCAAAAAAATAAAATAAAATAAAATAAAAACTCTTGATTAATACAGTTCTACTGATTTTTCAAATAAATATGAAGGTTTGTACAAATTCATAACAATTTAAAAAAAACCCTTGATCTGAAGAACATCAGATCAGGGCCTTAACCCCACTCCCAGAAAGGGTGCTGGCCAGGCTCCCGACCTGCTCAGATTTTCCCAATGATCCTGGAGCAGGCAAGTCCCCCAACAGTGCAGAAAGGAAAGAGAGAGCGGAGGGAGGGAGGGAGAAAAACACATGCACGCCAAAAAAAAAAAAGATGTCCCCTAAAAAAAAAATGAGCATTTAAACTGCTTGTCAGCCGGCTCCCTAACAAAGCCAGTAGTGTATTCACAGGCATTTGCATAAATGCTGCCGGTGAGTTCACCATAGCTGCTAGCGCTAATGGTCCAGAAAGTAATTTAGTCACTTCTCCCAGCATTCTATGTCAGAATGATGAGCACCAGCACTTTGCCTTGTTGCATATTAGATCATTGGATAATAAGGTGTTAGCGCATGCAAGCTGACAGGGTCCCTGCACTATAGCTTTTGAGGGCACCACTTCTTGCCACAGGGGGAAGAAAAAGAGAAACTGACGCCACAGTAGGCCTTACCTTCAGGTAAACACAACCTGAAACTCAGAAGAGCAACGACAGTACACTCCGCAGGCCCTTTGAAGATCCCCAGCACACAGGCCCCGGAGTCTGCCCAAGTGATGGGAAGGCGTGGGAGGGGCACACAAGCCAGAGCTGTGCACTGACCGTCGATGGGGTCAGCTCAGCGGCTCTGATCCCAAGTCTACGCTTTTCCAAAAATCACAATCCTGAGAGCAGTTAGCTTCTGGGGCTGCCTCTCCCCACAACTGTACATCTTCTACAAAGCTGTTGCTTAAAGAGAAAAACCTCACTGGCCTAAACTCGCTCATAAACATCTAGCCAAAGGAAATCTCAGTATTTATGAATGAAGAAAAAAATAGGAGGGAGGGCAATCACCACGAGATCCAGCGTGCCAGGATTCACCCTCTCTGGACCACACCAGAGTCTATGAAATAAATCCACCTTTGTCAACTCTCCTACTTGAAATACAGGGACAGTTATTCGAGCACAGAGGTCTGTGAGTCCATGGGTCACACAGGGAAGAAGGCGTGAATGCAACACGTGGTCACTATTTCTCTTATATGCAGAAAGATGAGCCACGGAAGAGAAATTTCCTCCAACCTTCTGACAAGCGCGAGATAAACAGAGATGTGCAGAATAGCTCAAAATGATTCAGGCTACCTGTAAATGAGATGGTAGGGAGCCCAGAAGGAGGAAAAACAAGACTCCTACAGGTCACCTAGGAGGTGAAAATACTGCACGCAGTCTCGCTGTGGGGCAGCTGTGTGAGGTGGGGTGGAGGTGGGAGCGGCCGGGGAGGGCTATGGCTCTGTGAGTCTTAAACAGGGCATTCTTCAATGGCAAGATGAAGCACTACCATGTCCCCAAGTTGATGCGAACTAGCATCTAAGTCCACTCCCACACATCACCAATGAAGAGCCCATAGTCACTCTCTGCTGAGTAGATATTTATGCATCAGCGTGAAGCGTCTAAATGAGTGGGTGGTTATGTGTGGTTGGTTGATTCATTCTGCAGAGAAGCAGATTTCCACGTTATTGTCATTACTGAGAACCTCAAAGTGTCTGCCTTTTTAAATTCTTCTGGATAGAAGTGAAGTCAGGTTTTGGTGAGAGGGAGGCCCCCTAGCTGAAGAAGACAGGACACACCCAAGTCCCCAGTGATGGTTAACCATGAATAAACAGTGAAATGTCATCATTTTCTTGAGTGACACGCTAAGAAGAACATGGCCATTTGTGGACTGGTCACCTGTAGCAGAGGAATAAAATGTTGTCTTTAAAACTTAGAATGAAATGCTAGCCCAGCTGAAATATTAATATGTTCACCTAGAAGGGAGAATATTTGAGCTGGGAGGCAGCTTAGCGACGTTTTGATCCAGAGATCTCAAAATGTGAGCCTGTGGCTGTCTTCTACCTAAGTGACTTTCCCCCCTGTTCCTCACTTCAGGGGCTAAAACACTTGTAATTAGTTACCAGCAATTAAAAAATAGGAGAGTTTTACTTCTGGACAGACTGGAGCATCTGACCCCACTGGGCTCTCCCTGCCCTCGGTGACAACTGCCTGGGGCTGGGGTCGGCAGAGCATGAACTTGTCCTTCTTCCGCAGTCTCCACCCAGCCCACTTCCCCTGTGCACGTGACCTGCCCCCACCCAAGGCACACATTTCTTTTTTTACCCCCTACAGATCATCCCTTTCATTTTGCCAAGAAGGAAACGAAGGGTCGCAAAAGGTAAGTCGACTTGTCCAAGGTCACACAAAGGCCAGAAATGAAGCTCAGACCTGAATTTGGTTTCCCGGCTCCTATTTCAAGGCTCTTTTTCCTCTGCATCATGATGTCAAATAATGTTCCTGACCGCCAAGCCCTAGAGGCGTCCTGGCTAGCAGGTTGTTTTTTACTGGTTTGTGTTGGGATATTTTTTTTTTTGGTGGAGGGATGATTTATAAGGCATCGTGTGCTCTCCTACGAGCTTCCCAAGGGCAGGCATGGGAGCTGGATGTGGTCTGGACTTGGAGCACATTTTGAAACTGTGAATCCATGACTGTTAGATACCAAACTGACAGTCAAGTCTGTTCCCAGACAGGACAGTAACTAACCAGTCATAGTTGAAAACAAGAGTTTAGCTTTTAAGCTAGTGCTGTCCAAATTGTACCGACTGAGTATTTACCTATTTTTTCCTTCTTCCTTTCACCTAAATATCTCTAATCATACAATGCCTGAAGTGACTCCAAGGGTATTAAAAGGCAACATTACTGTAAAGCGAGGATTAGAATAACTTTAAGTACAGAAATGGAACTAGGAATGTAATCATGAGCAGGTGTTCCAAATGACCTGCAAAAAGCAATATCCATACATCTCAGTACTAATGAACCCATAAAGAAGCAGCTTTTGAAAGACGATGGTTTACTTTAAGAAGACTGTAACACTGGATTGGTAAAGAATCCCTTCTAAGAGTGTTACATCTGGCTAATTAATAAAAAAGTACAGTTTGTGTATTCCTCAATTGCAGGGGAAAAAATCAGGCAAAATGATGACAGTGGTGTGTTTATTAAATTGGGACGCTGACAGGGAAAGGAGTTTTCTACCTTATGAACTATATCACAGACAGCTCATGGCCCATCAAAAAATCAGACAATCGGGTGGTAGTTTGTGTGATAGTGTTTTTAAAAGAATCTGGGTGACCTAGCAAACTGGCAAGTGAAGTGGGGAAATGAGTTAAGAGTTTAATTTGAGGAGACTGGAGAAAATCTGCCATGTTGATTGATATCCAGTAGAGTCTCAGTGACTGTTTCTTGGGTGGGTCGGTGGGTGGGTGGATGGATGGATGAATGGATGAATGGATGAACAGAGGGATACATTATATACACATGCAGCACAGAAACATTTGGACATATGCTAAATCCAGCCTATAGTTCCTTTGAGTGGCATTTACTTTCCTTGGTTCAAATTTTTGCCGGATTTCCTGCAGTCCACTCAAGGGTACAACTCATTAGCCATAAAATCAAGACAAATGTGATTTCTCCCCACCAAATTCTACCTACATAAAGCAGACTGTATCATGTGGTAATGAGGGTAGGGGTGTGCACAGGGCATGGGAGGGACATTTAGTTTGGACTTTATATTCAGAAAACACCTCCAACCTAGACTTTGGACCTTATCTCCAAATGAAGTTAAGTATGTAGTCACAGAGCTACACCAGCAGGACTGTAAAGACAGTGAAGTTCATTATACAACCAGGTCAACCATAAACTTAAAATATATCATGATTTTTGTTGCCCTGCTTTGGCCTTTCGTTATTTTTTAATCAAGTGGGAGCTTAAAATAAAGCAGGGGTCCAGTCTCCCTCTGTCTTTCAACCTGAAGGAAGGATGTGTCAGCCATTTCCAGGGTAGGGAGCTATGCAACAAGAAAGGCTGGGTCTCAAAGACATCCTCCTGTCTTTAAATACTCAGCATCAATACTGTTCAACAGGACATTTGAAATTTGAAAAGGGGTAAAACGTGTGGTGGAGTTGTAAGAAAGAAACCAAATAAATGCACAGTTAAAGTAGCAATGCCAACCAATGAAAATGATTCGCCTACCATGTTCCAGATAAGAGGGCGTACCTTCCGAGGGGTCAAGCCTCCGAGCCCTCCGCCCGTGCTTGGAGTTATTATGGACAAACATATTATCAGAGACTGCCAGGACATGGCCATCCACGTTGACTGTCGTAGACACCACGACCTGGAGACAGAAGAGAGAAATGAAGGAACATTTTAATATAAAAGCATGGAGGGTAATAAACTCAAGTTAAATAAATAACAGCTGGGAGCTGAAGAAAATTGCATAGCTATTTCACATAATAACTGGTGCTTATGCTGTACAAGTCTAACAAGAGGAGCTATTGATGAGTGGGTCTTTGGCATGGAACGCTTTTGATGCAGTTTTAAGTAAAATTGCACAGTTTATAGTTATACAGCAGAAGGTACACTGTTAACCATAATTTTAACAGGAAGATCTTTATTAGCATATTTTTTTACACAAGGGTGGTTGTGTTTCACCTAAATTGCCCTTCAGTTTAGACACTGAAGCAGATATCACAGTTGATCATGCAAATAAAAATCTTTTGAATCTTTAAAATATTTCTCCCCCCGCCACTGCGTCAGGGTTAAGGGGATAGAGAAATGAAAAAGAGAGGTTTCAGTGAGAGCTGGGATGAAGCTTTCTCTCCCGGGTGTCTTTTTGGGGTTTCTTGTACTTTTTTTCTTCCCACATTTGTTTAGTTAATCAGACATCAGACCAAAGCCCACCCTCACCACCATCACCACCACCACCCCCCCAAAATCCACGCTAATCAAGGGACTTAGAGCTGTGTTTCAAAGCCAAAAAACAGAAGAAAAAGAAAAAAAAGGTAGCCCTGGCCCAAGGTACATTCAACTACTGTGGCGGTCTCATAAACTGACTGAACGGAGTTTGCCGGAAGGGACAGAGGCAAAGGTGTTTTCTCAGAGAACTTTGACTAAAACACTGAGACGAAATGACCTACAGTTCTCCTTATATTAAATGGGTAAGAGGATTAAAACCCAAGCCCACAGAGATATGTTTATTCATGCGACCTCTTACCACCAAATATAATAATTGTCTGTAATTGCACCTTCAGCACCCACCTCATGCTCTGACATGGGAAACAGCAATCAGCCGGCTCCCGTTTAATCCACCTATTATGTTGACTAATTAACTTTGCTCCACAGTTTATTTCTTCCTCCATTATCAGCCCCTGTCAGCCGCAAGCACCCTGCAGCACAGGGGGGACCTCAGGCTCTTTGATTGATCACCGATAGATTGACATGTAGATTAATTTAATTAGAATCACCTCACTTGAGAAATGAAAGACAATGGCAAGAGGGCTAATAGATCTGCTCTCATAATGAGGCGAACCTCCAGAGCCAAGGCTGAGGTTTTCTGATTTATTTTTGCTCAATTCCCCGGTTGCTTGGAAAGACTCATGCTTTAATTGCTCTTGGTTTTGAGACACCTAAGCCCCTGAAGAGGTGAAACGTTTTACAAGGATTGGCACATACTGAGGCACCAGTTTCTGAGGAAGGCTTTTCTCCAAGTTGGGGAAAGGGGACCCTGACTTCTAGAGCCTTGTGCAATGCTACGATTTCATCACCTGAGTTGGGCAGAGGGGAAAACGCTAGGCCTGGGAACTGTAAGCCCTGCCTGGCAAAGCACCCTGCCCCCAATCCTGTAGACCTCCACCAATGGTTGCCATACTTAGAAGTTCCACTGTCCCCCTCTTTGACCTAAAGGCATCCTGGCAAAATACGGCGGATTCCCTTCCCCCTTGCCTGCAAGATGGCAACCAAATTTTTTGTTGTTGTTGTTTTCCTTCGGGCCCTCCCCTCCGCGGACCCAAGGCCCTGCTCCTTTTATCAAGGCTCTAGTATTTCTCAGACCCATGAAGCAACACTGTGGTCATCCTGCCGTGGGGTCTCCCAGGGATGACTGCTGGGGAGGGCTTCTGTGGGATCCCCTCCAGCCTCCCTCAGGGTCCTCACCTTGACCCCCCCAGCAGGACTTGGACCCTCCCCTGATTTTATTTTTTATCTCTATTTTGTTAAAATGCAAAGTAAACAATTAAGAGAGTCCATTCAGGGACTCAGGGTATTCTCTTTAGTCATTGTGAAACCCAAAATTCCAGCCAGGGCAAGTCATTCATGGAAGGATGCAGTAAGTTTGAAGCAGCAGTTTGCAAAGTGGTTTTTCTCTTTCTTCATGATTGATCAACCAGATGTGACAGCCTGAAGTTTCTGCGTATGTCTCATCAATTGTAGGTTAATTTAAAAGAAGAAGGAAGAGGAGGAGGAGGAGGGAGAGGAGAAGAAAGTTCTCTATTCTTTTATTTTCAAAAAGTACTGTGAGTGGTGGCAGAGTCCATATTATTTAAAGCAACGGAAACTCACTTTTCTTTTTAGTTCAGGAGATGACTTCGTGGGACATTTACAATTATATAACAGAGCTGGGTCTTTCAGAGAAATTTTGATTTACTGCAAGACCACAACTGAGTGGTCACTGGAGTCGTTAGCTGAAGAAACTATAAAAGGAATGACAAACGGTGTCTGTTTGCAGTGTCAGGAAATACAGAAAGTGGTTATTCTAGATGTCTGTCTTAAGAAAAACAAAGGCGATGACAATCCACCATGCACCTGTTAAGACTGAGTGCTACAGGCTTAAACTATTCAGTATCATTTAAAGACACTGTCATCTAATTCCTACATTGAACAAAAATATCGAAACGGTTAAGAAAAAAAAAAAAAAAAAAAACTACACCCTATATGTTTTTATTCTCTTGGTAAGAGAAGGATCACCAAGACCACATGTGCAGTAAGATCATTTCATTGAAAGACCAGTTACAATTGGAGAAAGATGATACAGAGAACCCTCATGCCTTTAATTTCTAGAAAATAAACACCTAATATGTTCCTCAAAAACTCATAACACAACACATTTTAACTTCCCTACCCGGAAATAATTTCTCTCATTCCAATTTGGAAATGATCAGGATATAGTTAAATAAAATAAATGCTGCAATTAATCCATAGAGCAACTTGTAAATAAAAAAAAAAAAAAATCTAATAGTGAGATGCAAAGGGAGCACTGAAAAGTCCTTTAAAAATAAGCCTATAGTGGGAGGGAAAAGGGCCTTTACAGTTTAAACACAAGATTAATGAGGTGCTGACACATTCATGCAGGCAAGGGGACAGATGGACCTGCCAAATCTTCCACCTTCCCAAATTGTGTCAACAAAACCCAGCTTGAATTTGAGACAGATAAACATGGAAAATGATTTTACACTTGGACTCGACCACCCCTTCCCTTTCAACCTCCTTCCTTACTCCCCTGACCCAGGGTAAGATGAGGAACAGGTATATTTAGAATTTTATGGTATCTGTTATTATTAAAACTTTACTCTCTAGAATTGTACTAATACAGTAGTCACACATGTGGCTGTTTAAATTTAAATTAAGTAAAATTTAAAATTCCATTGTTCCCAAGTTTCCATAGCCACATTTCAAGTGGTCAGTAACCACATGTGGCTGGAGGCTACTATAATAGATGGCAGTTATAGAACATTGCAGAATATTCTACTGGACAGTGCTGCTATAGAATGGTTTTGAAATAAATTGTTCCAACTTATTCATGAGGATGCCCAATTTATTTCTCCTGAAATAAGTATTAAGCCAGGTGGACATGTTTAGGGTTGTATACATATATATTTTTATCCCTGTAGTTTTTGGAAGTAAATTTCTATTTGGGGGAGGGGCATGGCTTTTTAGTATAGCAATCCAGAGATGTGCTGATGAATACCCAGTGTGTTCCATGGTATCTTCTGTTTGCATCCAACCCTCCAGGTGAGGGGATAAAAAGGGCGAAGGGAAGTCCACAGGTACCCACAGACTTTGGAGATTTTACAATGAAGTTTCTGACTTCTTGGCTCATATCAGTGGTTCAGAAATTTGCTCTGTTATATCCTGGATCTAAATTCCCTGGAGGTTATTATTTTTACTGTCTACCCCCATGTATTTAGAATTAGAAAGAATTCAACACAAAATTTATGACTTTTGACTTTCAATCTTTCCTAGCTGATGTGTCTTTGGTCAGGTAACTTAACCTCTCTAAGCACCAGTGTCCCTGACTCTCAAATGGAAATGATAATAGTACCTAACTCACAAGGTTACTGTGAGGCTTATAGTATTTAAAGTGGTCAGCATGGTTCCCAGTTCTTATAGAGCAAATGTTAGCAGTGGTAGCATAGTTGTTGCTTTGTTGGTGATCTCGTCAAAAAGTTCAAGAGCCTATAAACTGTTATTTTAAATACAAGGCTACAGAAATTATTTCTTCTACATTCACTGCTTTATCAGTTTAACACTGAAATCTTACAAATTTAAAGACCTCCATGCTCATGATATATAATTATATAATTTAGACCTCTTGTGAACTGCAAGTTTCAATGGTTTATGTAATTTTGCTTCCTATAAACCATCTTCCTATTGGCCTTTTACATTCTAGGCTTGAAATTAAATAAAACCTTACAGTTTTGAAAACAGTCCATAAATTTTCTGCATCTTATCAATGCGGTCTAGTTTCCCTAATACTTCATTTGAATGAGGGGTTCTCTGAGAGTTTTCTTATTGGTAATTATTTCCTTGCTATCATTCCTTAGGTTGTCCCTCTTCCCTTCCTATCAAGCCAGAGACCTTGTATGTCCCAACTATATTATCTCAGATTCATGAAGCATGAGCAGATTTTCAAAAAGACACAAGCAGCTAAATTCAGTCATGAGTGGCAGATCACATTAACAAAAGTAGCAGCTCATGTGGAAGAAGGGGTTAGGACAGAAGCAACAAAAACAGTTGAAATCTGTATCTTTAAATATTTCTAGAACAAATACAGCACCGGGAGAAAATTAAATCATAAAAATATTTTCACTGTTTAAATTTAGAACATTTTGGTACGCAGTACCTCTCTCTAAAATATAACCACTTTAGCAACTTAAATTTTGAATAATGATTTAAAAATTATAAATCTTGGTTTTCAATGCTAATATATGATAATTCAGTGTAAGGAAATTAGTGCTAAAGTTGGTCTATTACATGGCTTCCTTACCTCGGGGTTTAGCTTATTCTATGTTTGCATTAATTCAAAGCCCTTAATAATGAGGCATGAAATGCACTGGCCAGAAGTACATGAAATAAAAAGGCATTAAGCAACATTCCATGGAATAATACTCGGCAATAAAAAGGAACAAGCTATTGATACATCTGGATGAATCTCCCGAGAATTATGTCAAGTGAAAAAGCCAATACCAAAAGGCTACATACTGCATATTATGGGCTGAATTTTGTCTCCCACAAAATTCATATGTTGAAGTCCTAACCCCAGAACCTCAGGATGTGACTGTATTTGGAGATAGGGCCTTTGAAGGGGTAATTAAGTTAAAATGAGGCTGTTCGGGTGGGACTTAATCTAATCTGATTGGTGTCCTTATAAGAAGAGGAAATTTGGGCACACAAGGTGTTCATGCAAAGAGGAAAGACCACGTGAGGACACAGTGAGAAGGTGGCCATCTGCAAGCCAAGGAGAGGCCTCAGAGGAAACCAAACCTGCTGACACCTTGAGCTGGGACTTCCAGCCTCTAGAACTTTGAGAAAATACATTCCTGTTTTTAAGCCACCTGGTCTGTATTTTGTCTGGTATTTTGTCACAGCAATCATAGCAAACTAGTACACTGCATGATTCTATTTATTTATTCTTGAAATAGCAAAAGTTTAGAAATGAAGAACAAATTAGTGGTTGCCAGGGATTAGGGACAGAGGGAAGGTGGATGGGGCTACTATAGAAGGACAACAGGAGGGATCCTTGTGTGGACAGAAATGTCCAATATCTTGACTGTGGCGATAGATACACAGACCTACACATGATAAAATTTTATAGCACTAAAAGCATACACACACAGATGAGTACAAGTAAAACTAGCGACATGTGAATAATATGGATGGATTGTATCAATGTTTATATCCTGTATGAATACTGTATAGTACAATGTAATATTGCTCAATAGTTTTGTAAAATATTACTATAAGGGTAGAATGAGTAAAGGATACACAGGATCCCTCTGCATAATTTTGAACAACTGCATGTGACTCTACAATTATATCCATAAAAAAAATTCAACTAAATAAAAGGCATCGGCAACCAGAATGTCCTTCAGTAGGTAAACGGATAAACAAACTGGTAATCCATAGAATGGAGGATGATGCAGCAAAAAAAAAAGGAAATGAGCTTATACTACCCAAAGCAATCTACACACTCAATGCAATCCCTATCAAATTACCAATGGCATTTTGCACAGAACTAGAGCAAAAAATTTTACAATTTGTATGGAAACACAAAAGACCCCGAATAGCCAAAGCAACTTTGAGAAAGAAAAATGGAGCTGGAGGAATCAGGCTCCCTGACTTCAGACTATACTACAAAGCTACAGTAGTCAAGACAGTATGGTACTGGCACATAAACAGAAATATAGATCAATGCAACAGGATAGAAAGCCCAGAGATAAACCCACACACATATGGTCACCTTATCTTTGACAAAGGAGGCAAGAATATACAATGGAGAAAAGACAGCCTCTTCAATAAGTGGTGCTGGGAAAACTGGACAGCTACATGTACAAGAATGAAATTAGAACACTTCCTAACACCATACACAAAAATAAACTCAAAATGGATTAGAGACCTAAATGTAAGGCCAAACACTATAAAACTCTTAGAGGAAAACATAGGCAGAACACTCTATGACATAAATCACAGCAACATCCTTTTTTGACCCACCTCCTAGAGAAATGGAAATAAAAACAAAAATAAACAAATGGGACCTAATGAAACTTCAAAGCTTATGCACAGCAAAGGAAACCATAAACAAGACAAAAAGACAATTTATGGAATGGGAGAAAATATTTGCAAACGAAGCAACTGACAAAGGATTAATCTCCAAAATATATAAGCAGCTCATGCAGCTCAATATCAAAAAAACAAACAACCCAATCCAAAAATGGGCATTAGACCTAAATAGACACTTCTCCAAAGAAGACATACAGATTGCCGACAAACACATGAAAAGATGCTCAACATTACTAATCATTAGAGAAATGCAAATCAAAACTACAATGAGGTATCACCTCACACCACTCAGAATGGCCATCATCAAAATTCTAGAAACAATAAATGCTGGAGACGGTGTGGAGAAAAGGGAACCCTTTTGCACTGTTGGTGGAAGTGTAAATTGATACAGCCACTATGGAGAACAGTATTCAGATTCCTTAAAAAACTGAAAATAGAATTACCATATGATCCAGCAAATCCACTACTGGGCATATACCCAGAGAAAACCATAATTCAAAAAGATACATGTACCACAGTGTTTATCGCAGCACTATTTACAGTAGCCAGGATGTGGAAGCAACCTAAACGTCCGTCAACAGATGAATGGATAAAGAAGATATGGCACATATATATATATATATATAATGGAATATTACTCAGTCATAAAAAGGAACAAAATTGAGTTATTTGTAGTGAGGTGGATGGACCTAGGGTCTGTCATACAGAGTGAAGTAAGTCAGAAAGAGGAAAACAAATACCGTATATTAACGCATACATGTGGAATCTAGAAAAATGGTACTTATGGACCCAGTGGCAGGTCAGGAATAAAGATGCAGACATAGAGAATGGACTTGAGGACACGGGGTAGGAAGGGGAGGCGGGGACATAGTAAGAGTGTAGCACTGACATAAACATACTACCAAATGTAAAATAGATAGCTAGTGGGAAGCAGCCACACAGCACAGGGAGATCAGCTTGGTATTTTGTGATGACATAGAGGGGTGGGATAGGGAGGGTGGGAGGGAGGCTCAAGAGGGAGGGGATATGGGGATATGTGTATACATATAGCTGATTCACTTTGTTGTACAGCAGAAACTAACACAACATTGTAAATCAATTATTCTCCAATAAAAATGTATAAAAAATAATAAAATTTAAAAAAAAAGGAATGAGCTATCAAGGAACAAAAAGACATGAAGGAACCTTAAATGCAAATTGCTAAATGAAAATAGCCAACCTGTAAAGACTATATACTGTATGATTCCAACCATATGACATTTCGGAAAAGGGAAAACTATGGAGATAGGAAAAAGATCAGTGGTTGCCTGGAGTTTGGGAAGAGGGAGGGAGGGATGAATAGGTAGAGCACAGAGGATTTGGGGGGTGGGTGGGGAATGAAACCATTCTATATGATACTGTAATGGTAGATACATAACATCATGAGTTTGTATAAACCCAAAGAATGTACATCATAGTGAGTCCTAGTGTAGACTATGGATGTTAATTAACAATTAACAATATTGTGTATCAACATTGACACATCAATTGTAATACATGTATCACACTAATGCAAGGTGTTAATAATAAGGGAAACTGGGGAGGGGGTATTAAGGGACTATTTGTGAACTCTCTGTACTTTCCCCTCATTTTTCTGTAAACCTAAAACTGCTCTACAAAATAAAGTCTACTGATCAAAATTCTACCCTCTACTTCACACAGCCCACATTCTACATCCAACCTGTCTACTGAACTACTCTTTATAGTCTCCTCCAACAAGTCACAAGGGACCCAAGAGATCAGCCAATCTAGTGGCTTCCAACGACAAGTTTTCAAATGTTGTACTGGGGACGACATTTCAGAGAGGGCACCCTAAATTCATCCATAGTAAGGATGCATACCAAAACATTCAGTAACCTCCCTTTACTGATATGGGATTATAACAGTTCTATGTGGAAACACGGTTATCTCATGCACATGAGAAGCTCTAAATTGGCAGTTTCACATGGCTTTGACTAATTTTAAAATAGAGATTGTGATTCTTACTCAATAAACGCAATTACATTGAAAAATATGTCACCACAAGACGTCTGTAGGATAAAAATCACAAAAGGAGTCCTTAGTAGTTATGATACTGCAAATTTGTCCAATGCCTCCTTTTACAGCTTGGAAAACTGAGGTCCAAGAGACTTAAAAACATCCTCAAGGCCATAGGACAAATTAAGAGCAGAGGCAAACCTGAAGGGAAACTTCAGACTCCAGGTCCACTTCTCTCCCCCACAACAGCTTCTGGCCTCTCAAGACAAGCTCCTGGCTTAGGCCCTCTCTCCCCTGCCTCCGGTCTCTTCCAGTACACTTCGCTGCGTCTATCTGGCTGACCACACTTTAGGTATTATTTACATAAAAAAGGTCTGCTGCAGTTGGGTCTTCATTAACTCTGTCCTTTAAAATATCCTTGACTGATATGAAACGAGATATTCTCTGAAACCAGCCTGATTGTTAGTTTCTATCTGGTTGAAAGAGCCCAAATAACTCATTAAAAATTATGGAGGACGCATGAACCTACAGGATGTAACAGAGTGGAACTGCAGGAGTGAGGGAGCGAGTAGCTGAATTAAATCCGCCCTTTAAGGCTCAAGGCAAAAATCGCTCTTCTTTTAACAGTAAGACAAGAACAGACACTTCTAAATCCTCAGATTCTTGCGCTAGACTAATTTGGACTATTGGAAACTAGACTCAGCTTCTGTCTCCTGAACTGTGACACACTGTAGACGTAAAAAGCTCATCATTGATCTGAACCTAGTTTCTCTCTCCGTGGATCAGGATACTTTTGATGACTCTTGATGGTGTCATTGGCATTTAACTGGTGCTCTCCATTTATGTGTTCCCATTGGCCATTTTAAGTAGCAGTAAGCCCAAACATACAGAACTGCCATGCGTGCTCTCTGCCGATGGGAGCATGGCACACAGGTATGGAAACTGGGAGAAAGAAAGTAGCATATTAGTCATCAGCTCAGTTTCCAGGGTCAGACAGTGCTGAGTTTGAACCCCGACTCCATCATTTACTAGTCTGTAACCTTAGATAAGTCATTTAATCATAGGAATAAGTGCCAGGCATTATTCTATGTACTGGAGAAGCAGCAATGAACAAGACAAAGTATTCGCCCATCAAGAGCTTAGTTCCCATTGGGAATCAAAAAGCGTTTTCAGACAACAAATAAATAAGCAATGAAAGCAAATTTTGGAATGTGAAACGTTCCAAGAAGAAAATAAAATGAGGAGAGGGGGCTGACGCCTAGGTGGGAGCTACTTTTGAGTGGATGATTAGGAAGGCCTCTCTAAGGAGGTGACATGTTAGCTGAAATCTGAGTAATAAGAAGTATCCAGCCATTCAGTGATATGGTGGAAGAATTTCCAGGGGGATGGAATAGCAAGTGCAAAAATCCTGAGGCAGGAATGAGTTTAGTATATTTGGGGAAGAGAAATGATGGAAGAGAAAGGCAGCCAATGTACCCGTTTGGAGGAAAGTAAACAAGGGGAAAAGGGTAGAAAAATAAATAAAATTATACATGTAAAACACTTAGTACAGGGTCTCACACATAATAAGAGCTCTATAAGTTACAACCTAAAAAGTGGAAGAATATAAGGATACCTTCTGTTGGTAAGTCTCAGTAAGTATAGACATCCTCAGAACCAATATCCATTGGCAACACTGATCAAACCAAACACTTTTACATCTATCGTTTAATGTATTTTACATTTTTTTCAATAGCAACTGTACTTAATGTAGGAATTTATTTCCTCCCAGTGAAGAGCTACCACTCATCAAATCCTGTTCATAAGGATTCCTTTTCAGTGATGCATATTTTCTGCCAAGGCCCAGCATAAGGCTCATGCCAAGATACATATTTGCCCAGTAAGCTGTAATGGTTTAATACATCAGGTTGAAAATCCACCATTTGTATTTACCACGTTATGTGAATTAATCCTGTATTCTGAAACTATCATTAGAGCTGCTTTCAGTATAATTAATCAGCATGGTGCATCTTGAAATTATTCTGTAGGAAGAGAGTGATGGCAGCTCGGGCCCCTAGCATTCTGTTGGTAAAGAATTTAATTGCAAGATGTGCTGTTTGTCAAAACAATATAAGACAGGGGGTGGGGGAGAGTGGGAGAGAAATAAAAGGGATAAGAATATTTCCTTCTTTATTTAAGCGCCTTTAAAAGCAGACCGAAACTGCAGGGGTTGGGCATATATTTTAAGAATCCTCTAATCATACACTGCAGGCTTCTGAATAAGTAACGAGGATTCCCCAAAATTTATAGAATTCACCCAAAAAAGGGGGGCAGAGAGTTGCCTTTTAATGTCATTTACCATGTCATCATTTTTGAAAGACCAGACATTTTTGGTGGGAATTTGGGAAGAATAACCTAGTCGTTTCTCCTATTTCCTACCCCCTCACTCCAAATGACTCGTAAGTGAAAGAAGATTGTTCATCTCCTCAGATAAACGTGAGATAAACATGAATTGGGACCTTGCTGTTCTCTCTGCTCAGAAAATTCTTTTGGCTCTCCTCAGGATGAGTGATTCTTATCCATTACCTCTGAGCTTAAAAGTCCCCTCCTCAGAAGTTTTCCCTGGGCACCTGCTTTAAAGTAGGTTCCCATCCCTGATCCCACACTGGTATTCTCTCTCATAATATCCTGTTTCACTTCCTTTATAGCAATAATTAAAAATTTTAATGATGTGTAATTATTTGTACACAGCATAGCAGCTGATGGTAATCATTCCTTATGTATCCATTTTCTCTTCTTCTTGGGTGGTACAACTAGACACTCTCAGGTTTCTCTGTGGTTACACATGGCCGTGTGACAGACTTCTAGCCAGTAGAATGTGGGCAGATTTGACGAGGATCACTCCGAAGACCAGGGTTTAAGAAGTCCACGTACCCCCTGCATGCACTCTTTACCCTTCAACTGGATGGATGGAGACAACGAGATTCTAGGGAATGGTGGAGACACAGGTCCCCAAACTACTTCATGTATAAGATCTGCTCACCAACCAGGAATACCTGCCTTGTACCATTACGTTAGCAAGAAATAGCCTTCTCTTGTACACGAGCCATTATATATTCTTTGGTCTATTTTTTACAGCAGCTAGTGTTAACCTAACTAATAGACCCTGACTAGAATATAAGTTTCATTAGGGCAAACACTCGGTCTTTTTTGTTCATCATGGTACACTCACCACCTCCCATGTCAATAAATACTACTGAGTGCAGGCATGCAGGCAGGAACAAAGATATCTTACATTTATGTTCACATGTAGCTACAGAGCTAACATTTATACACAGAGAGAGATTTACATCCTATGGAAAACTTTGTTAAAGAGATAAGATGAACCTGGAAATTTACTTCCCAGTCTCCAGGTATTATGGTATCTACTGTGATGACAGCTTGTACCCAATTCTTGTTCCTCCCCTCAACACCCCACTCTGCCAGCCCCAACAAGGAAAGCTATTGATAAGGATTTAAATCTTAACCTTGAATTGTCTAGCTCCTGTCAGTTAAAAACCAGACCTGTGACATGGCTTTAACACAGTCCTTTGACATTAGCGTGTTTTTAGTGTCAAGATGAAGAAATGGGCTCATTTAGTCACAGTGAAATTCTCCCTGTCATGAGCTGTCTTCATTCACAGCTTTCCCTCCTTTTCTCTTCCTCCCCATGTCCCCACACCCGCCAGAACTGAATGAAGCCTGTATCCACTGTTGTATTTAAGCAAGTTTGTTACCCTAACCACAGCCTGGGGATTTCAAAAGAAAACATCCATTATAAAAAAAAAAAAAAAAAAAAGAAAAAAGATTGTACCAGATTCTCTACAAGGTTTATTCCATACTGCCTTAAAGTATGAACACAGCCGAGCTCTACAGAAAGTGATTAATTTCTTGAAAACGCTAAGGTCACACTAATTGACATGACCTGTGTAATTAAGCAGTCTCTGTTTACACACCAGAAGCTCAGTCGCTGTGAGTCTGAGTTTGCTTGACAGAATGTCTTTACATGTCAAGAGATCAACAACCTTTCTTATGTCCTCCTCAGTCACCTACACAGGCCCGTGATTGCTGTTCAGAGGAGACACGCTCTGGCATGGCTGCATGAAGATCAGGCTGGCCTGGTGAGCATACAAAACGGGGTGAGAGAAAAAGCGGCACCCACGACAGGTGGGGGGAGCCCACTGAATAGGCAGAAGAGTGCCTTCTCACTCAGATGTCTCCAGGCCTCGGGTTTTCAGTGTAACGGGGAAAAGTCACATCGAGATGAAAAGAGTAGAATGGAGTTTTCTCCTGCCAAAATGACACTCTCTCACTGCCCCCAGCCCCTGCCCAGGGCAACAGTGACATCAAAATATTTGAAACCAGCTTCCCAATTAGCGTACTGTGAGAAAAATGATGGAAATCAATGCCTATTCATAGGAAAAGTTCCACCAATGTTTCTAGGACACACCTCTGTCAGCCAGGGTAGCTGCAGGGAAGACTAATCCTCCCCCTCTTGGTTTAGTCCTAACAGTTGGGAACTTCAGTGTGATTTCCGAACAGAGTTCTCTGAGCTGTCAGGGGCCACCGGACTCAGGCTTCATTTGGTGAGGGGTCTTTCTTGACCTGGAGAACTGGCTAAAACCTCCATTGATTAGGTGAAGCGCAGGCAGTTTTCTGAGCAATAGCTTCTTTCTCTAAAGTTCATACGAATAAACACTGACCAACACTGTGGCTCCGATCAGAAACAGTGCTCAAGTTCTTCCCCTTCCACACAACTCCACGCACTGCTTGATGAGCTTTGCTGGCATCCCAGTGTCCTTCATGAAGACGGTATCCTTAGGTTCTATTCACGGCGAATACCCCTTTTGAAAATGCTCCTCAGCTTTCCCAGGATTCTAACACATATTCACGGGTAGCCACTGGGGCTCTCAGATGTCGAGAAACCTCTTTACTGCCTCACTAAGTATTGCCTACAGGCTCTGGACAAGTTATTTACTGTCCCATGACACTAGAGAACATCTGAGTCAGACTGACTGGGTTGAATCACTGCCTCACTACTTAGTAGATGGGTGACTTTGGGCAAATTGCTTAACTTCTCTAGACTTCAGTTTCCTCATCTGTAAAATGGGGATAATCCCTATTTGCACATTCCTAAACCCTATTTGCATATATTGTGAAGATAAATATGATAACTCATGTAAAATACTTAGCACAATACCTCTCACATAGTGAGTACCCAATAAATGTTAGCTTCATCATCATCATTACGGACAATGTCCACGGTCATACATCAAAGGTACACACATGGACACCTATAGTTATACATATGTCTACGGAACACCCTGAATGCAGACACAAATGTAAACAGTCATCTCTCCAGCACTTAAGGCAGTTAGGAATGAACCCAGGCAGGGAACACAGGAAGAGAAGCCAGCTTGCGGTGGAGGCTTACGCACAAAAAAAAACGAGGCTGACAATGGAGTTTAGGGCTCATTGAGTTTAAGTTGCTGGATATTTCCAGGGAGAGTCAGAGGTCATCAGGTATAGGACTAAACCAGTGATTCCCAACCAGGGGCAATTCTGCACTCCCACCCCCACAAGGGGACATTTGTCAATGTCTGGAGACATTGTGGTCTGTCATGACTGCGGTGGGGGGATGGTCTCTCTACTGGTATCTAGTGGGTAGAGGCCAGTGACATCTACTAAACATCCTATGATAAACAGGACAAATCCACCCCCACCTCCAAACAAAGGATTATTCAGTCTAAAATGTCATTTGTGCCCAGGCTGAGAAACCCGATACTGAACTAATGACCCAGCTTTAGTTTATAGCAAATATTCTCTCCAAAAGCTTACATTTATATTTGATCATGTGTAAATTAGTTATGCTTACAAAATACTGTCTTTTGTGAAATCAGCAGAATCATCATTTTTACTCCAGTTTACAGTTGAGGAAATTGAGGTTTTGCAGAAATCTAACTCATGCCTCCTTGACTCAATAGCCCTTATGCTAAACAAAGAATAACTATTTTGTCTGCAAAAATAAAGCTTTCTAGATACTCTCAAAAATAATAGACTGAGTTGGTTCTCATCTCATCCAAGAGCTACATTCCTATAATTCAAAGCTTTCAGACATTTCACTGGCAGGTCCTGTGAGGAAAAACAAGGCCCCAGAAGTCTTACACACATACTCTTTTAGATTCCTGGAGTCACCAAAGTCCATCTCTAACTCTTCTGCCCTGAGAAGCACAGCAAAGTTGATCCCAGTATTCATAAGGCATCACACATGTCTACTAGACACGTTTATTACACATCAATTGGTTCGTGCCTGGATATGCCTTGTTCTTAATCCAAGTTTGGTCAAAGGAGATCTATGGCCCATTTCAAGGCCAAGGTAAGTGACAACACAGTTTATACTGAAACCCAACCTCATGTTCCAAGACACTTAGCAACACATACTTAATAGCATCACATGTTTCACCAGCAAAGCTGACTCCAACTCAATGCAAAATGTCCTGGGTGGGAATGAAAGCACCCAAGTCTACCCACTTAGTCAGAAGCTCCCCAGGAGAAACATTTTCCAGGACACTAGGAATCTAGGGATTCTCCCCATTTATCTGTCAGGACAAAAGGTGGCAAGGCCAAATGATTTCCAGAACTGCTTCAGAATCTCAGGAGAGAATGTCTTCTTTCTACTGAATTTGTTCTTTCATGAGACTACTGAGTCTCACCTATTAAAAATAATCATCTTGTGGGAGGGAGGGAGACGCAAGAGGGAAGAGATATGGGGATATATGTATATATATATAACTGATTCACTTTGTTATAAAGCAGAAGCTAACACACCATTGTAAAGCAGTTATACTCCAATAAAGATGTTAAAAATAATAATAATAAAAATTAAAATAAAAATAATCATCTTGGAGACTAAGAGATCTTGACATCCAAAAATCAGTGCCCAGAATCATCCCTTCCCTTTCTCCCATCAGAGAATATGCAGCTAAAATTTGTCAAGATCCTCTCAGAGATCATATATTTCAATCTACACTTAAAGTGGACTAACTATACCTAAGAACATACCTTAAACACCATGCTATTTTTCACTGACAGACCCCATGGGCATCCATAGATGAATCATTACTCTGGTGGAGAAACTAACATTGACCATGCAAATAAGTTAGTCATAAAATTAGACGGAGAGCAACACAAGGGTCTAGAACCTTGCTACTCAAAGTGTGGTCCATGGCTTTGCCATCGCTTGGGAGCTTGTTAGAAAGGTAGAATTCCAGGCACATCTCAGACCTCAATTAGCGTTTTAACAAGATCCCCAGAGGATTCTCAGCACTTTAGGGCTTGAGAAGCATGTATCTAGAACTTAGCAACCCTTCCTAAAACCCAACCACCATGTCTGTGTCTTGGAAGTTAACACATGTATTTTCACATCTTTTTTCCTTTAGTAAATGTATAATTATATGAAGTTGACATACCACTCATGCTTCAAATGGTGGCAGATATGACTGATGCTTGAAAACATTTACATGTTGCTGTACAAGGACATTTCTGAAACAGACTGAGTGTCACCCATACCGCCCTAGATATGCCCTGCTTCTTCAGGGGCCCATTTTTAATAGATAATTACTGACAACAATTTCCAAGATTGGAAAAGGAAAACAGAGAGAAAGGAAGGAGGAAGGTGACATCATTCCAAAACAGCACAAAGCTCCTATTTACCAGTTTTCTACCTGTAGAACTTTCGGCAAAGGATGCATCATTTTGTATGTACTTCACTTAACCTGCAGTGGTTTAAGCTTATGAGTCCATTTGGGAAGCCAAACTAGGCTCAAAGGGTACCATTGCTTCAACCAGTGAACGCAGGTGGCTCAGCCCTAATTCTTCTCTAATAAAAACAACAACTTCTAGAGTACAGAGACCTGGGGACCCAAAGTCTCACCTGCTCTGCACCTCTGGGAAAACAATGCTACTGTTTCTTCTCCACCTAAGACTTTTTTACCCTCTCCCGATACTCATGTCATTATTGAGGTATAAGAAAGACAAGACAGACCCACCTGGAATCTCCGCATGTCACGTGGGTTTCCCGCATTCTTTAGGCAATTTTGGTTACACTTGAGGAAAAATTTCAAGAAGAACCTGTGAAGAAACAAATTATCACGGTTAGCATTTCAGTCCTGACACAGAAGGGAAAAAAGTAGTAAGTCACTTCTGGGTCATGCATTCTATTCTCTGCACGTTTCCTGAAATATTCAGAATGATGTTAGAGCCAGTATTTTGTTTAAAGCTTTAGCCTTTGTTTTGCATCCAAGCTGGACCTTCTTTATGAAGAGAATGCTCTCCGTGCTGCCAACAGATGTCACAAAAGAATTAAGCCCCCAAGGAAGTATGTTCACTCATAAAGAGGGTAAGTCTTCCCCATAATTTAAGGCAGGGTCCAATTGGAGATAATTGCCTGAGAATTACTCATAGTCCCCAACAACAACATGTAATTTAAGCCCCGTAAATTCACAGATGATGAACCGGCAAGATACACGCTAGATGAATGTAAGGAGATGGTAAACACTTTTTATCTTAGCATCTCCAAATAAAATATTCTAATTAGGAGTACTTATGAGAAGTAGGTAAGATTCACATACTGACTGAAATCCTTTGGCTTCTTGAACATATCCCATATGTTTTCCTTACATGCATGCTATAGACAAAAGCTATTTGTGATGGAAGGAGGAACGTCCTGCCTCACTGCCACCTTGATCTCTGAATTGATTCTAGAGTGAGATCTATGGGTTTCACTGGCTAGGGTGACCAAAGGTCCCAATTTGCCGGGAATAATTCTAGTTTACACCAGTTGTATTAGTGTAAGTATGAACAGTACCCACTTTAACTTTCAAAAGTGTCCTGGTCTGGGTGATAACTTGGATGAGTTATTTCTATATTTCTCAGCTGGCAGTTGTTAAAGTTCATCACAGAAAGGCAGCAAGGATCAAAAGTGTCCAGTTAGGGCATTCTTGTTGGCCACCTACAATTAAACCTCTCCACCTGCCTATGTTTGGGGAAAGAAGCATTTTAAAAGCTGCCGAAAGTTCTTCATTCCTTTTTACTTTTAGTGCTGTGAATTTCAGGCCCAAATATTTTCCCAAAATGTTACACTGCATTAAAATGTTGATTAGTTAAATTCCCATAGGAATTTTCTTGTCTTCACCTTTTCTCCGCTTCAAGTCTACACTGGAGTAAAATCCCTACTTCAATACACATAATTTGTGAAGAACTGTCACTCCAGGATGCCTCAGTCCGGTCTTAGCTCTGAGTACAAAGCCTATCAACCAAATAACACCTCTGTAATGACAGCATAGCACAAAGATGCACCAAATTCAGCCAATTTCTGAAAACCAAACTGAGAGATATCCCAGCAGAATCTCTCTCCTCCCTGGTCTCTTAGAATATGCCAAGAGGGAAGTATGGCGTGGGAATAACTCTTTGAAGAGAGACAATGACTTTGTCAACCCAAAAATAACATTTTAAAATGTAAACATCTTCCTGAAATGGCTCTTTCAACATCATGCAACACTCAACTGCCCATCAGTAAAAGCTGGCTTCTGAACAATCCTTCATCCCTACTTCCAGGTTCTCTTCACAGAGGCCAAAGTTTATCAACATTTTGAACAAGACAAATGACTCATGGAACACTGCTGAAACCCAACTGTGTAAAATGAAATCCAGCTCAAAGGCAACACTGTCATTCCCTAGCCCAACTGGCCAGTGCTGACTCCTGACTTCAGTAGTAGTCTGGGCGAAAGGAAAGGGGTTTGAGAGAGTGGTCACAATCCTAGGTGCCTTTGCACTGTCCCTTTCCTCTGAACTCTCAGAGGCAAATGCTGGGTAGTCCTAGTGATCACACATTGCTGTCAGACTCTGTTTAATGTGGTGGAGGTCGGGACCGTGAGTCTGCCATCTTGCTGGGGTTCAAGCCTACATCCAAAGACACCTGAAATGTGAAAACTGGCTGCTTCTTCCAAGCATAGCTGGTTGGAAGGGAATATTTAAAAGCCACCCAAACCCCAGGACAGGGCTGATTATCACGAAGTTGACAGTAAGAGTCAGCTTGGTATGATAGAAAAGCCACAACCCTTAGAAATACCCAGAACGGGATTCCCATCCAAACTCTGACAGGTACTGCTGTGTGACCTTGATAAATAGCTGAACTTCTCTGCACCACACTTTTCTTATCTATAAATTGGGTATAATACCAGTCCCTACCATATAAGGCAAGTGTGAAAATTAACTGCAATGATGCATAGTGTCTGGAACACAGTAAGCATGGTGATGGTGGCAGCGATAATAATCATGTCTTTCATGTATTAGGTGCTTACTTCGTGCTCAGAACGCTAAGAATGTCAAATGCATTTTCCCAACTCAAGCCTCCTAAATAAACTCCAGTATTAATCCCATTTTATTGATGAGGAAACTGAGGTTCGGAGAAGTTAAATAAGTTGCCCAAAGGTTATTAAATGTGAATCAACTCAAATTTGCACAGAGCCTGTGCTTTTAACCATTATGCTATAGTAGTTTTAATAATAATAGAAGTAGTGCAATATTGATATTAATAGTAATTGTACCATTGACAGCAACTGTACTAATAATGGCAATTGCACAAATAAGTGTAATCATAAGACTAATTATTAGTACGATTATTTCCACTCCGTCAACATGAATATTGTGGAGGGAGACGTCGCTGCCTTTCTCCATCCAGTGGGCACCCGGCTCCCATTCCCGGTTCCCCAGGGTTGATAATATTTGCTGCCTGTGTGTGTTTAAGCCATTTGAGCCCAGACTCGACAGCCAGATTCAGGTTGTGTTAGAAGGAGCTGTCAGCACACCCTCTGACATCCTCAAGTCAGACAACTGCTAGCCCCCGTGAGGGGGTCCATCTGGTGCCAAAATGGCTTTTGAAAGACCAGCAAACAGGACGCTAGCTCTGCCAGAGAGAAACAGAATCAAGGGAGCAGGGGAATCTTCTGTCTCAGCGATGAGCCGGGGCGAGGCGCCTGTCACCAGCCCATCGTTAGCACAAAAGCTATGCCGGGCACACACCAGATCCCCATTACCCTAAGCAGCCCTGTCACTTGGCACGCTGGCAGAATCTCCTGCCCGCCCTCTCAACAGCAGACCACTAGCTGAAATTGAAGGCTTGACCATCTGTCGTGGGGAAGAGACGGCATCAACTGGTGCCTGGGGCCTCGCACAAGCCCTTATGTGGCAAAGACACTCTGAAGGGCCAGTTCTTTCGGAGAAAGCCAGCCCTACCCCAGGGGGAGCATCAGGAACTCTTTCAAAGTTTTCCCCCAAGTAGATGCCAAATGTCTGACCCTTTCGGATCACACTGCCTCAAAGGAACTGAGAGGAGTTAGAAGCAGGAGTTAAAAATATCCCCACCGAGACACGAAGTTAGACATGGTACACAAACTCGGGGGATGATTTATCAGGCTGTTTTTAAGGCATTTGTAAACCTGGGGGACACGTGCACTTCTGCTGGCCTATGGAGAAGATCTCAGATTCCGAGGGGGTGCTTTGAACAAAGCGGAGGTTAGTGTAACTCAAGACCTCACTTTTGTCTAACAAATTACCACATTTTGAGTGTCGGGTGTGTTTGATAACGTTGTCGGGGGAAAGAGTGTGCAGCCTTACCCCAACCGTGGGAAACTGACCTAAGGCAGGACAAAGCCCCTATTGACCCTTTAGCGTTCCAAAGAGTTCTATAAACTACAGGAAACAGCCCAACCAGGACCAAACTCCAGGATTTTTTTTTTTTTTTGGTAGGGGGGAGGAGTGGCGAGAAACCTGACACCTTTCTGTTAACTTTCGATACGAATAATATCTTGTGTTCATGCAGTGTTATATTATCCAAAGCACTTATATACCCAGAATCTCACTAAATACTCACAAAAGTCCTACAAATTAGGCAGGCCAGGAATGATCAACCCATTTGAATGGTAAAAAAACTAAGACTCCACAAAATTAAGATATTTATCTACAGTCAAAACTAAGCTAATACCCTATATTAGCCCAAAGGACTCGTCATGGTATGAATTTTCTCCGTGATTTACAGGACTTTATAAGTGACCTAAACCAACACTGAGTCTATCTTCCTCGTCGTGCATACGGGAAAATTGAGACATCAGAAGACACGACAATACTCACACAGTTATAATCATTCTGAGAGATAAAACTATAATCCACATGTCCTGACTTCTAGTTGCATGATTTTTCCAATACAGTGTTAGCTTTTCAAAAGCCAACCCAATAAAAGCTCAACACCAGAGCTACTGCACTACTTAGTCTACTACCTCAATTAGGAAAGTGACAGTCATAAAACCAAAAGTGACATCCTATTGAAAGTTGTGTTTAAGTTCACCAATGAGGCTAATGTAGGACATTACCCATCGTTGAACATTAACTGAACCGACCACACACATTTGTAGAACATAATTGTTTATTCAGTGATTTCCTTGTGTCACATTTTACCAACCAATAGATATTCAGTATTAGGAGTAGCTTTCATGTGACAAGCACAGTGCTGGATACCAAAGGTACCACTAGGCTCCCCCAAAAGGAAAGTTGATGAAATTAGCCAACAGGATATGACCCATCCATACGAGGACGTAAAATAACAAAAAATTATCTCTGTATACCCAGCACATGGCACAAGACTCAGAACCAATGGGTTTTCAGTAAATATTTGTACAACTAAACAGAATCCAGGACCTCCTAAGGGTAGAAATGGGAACATTCTAAAATGAAGACAGCAGTAGAGTATACTGGACAGGAGCCTGGGTTAAAGATAAGACAAGCCTGGGTAAATTTCTACAATTCCCTGAACCTCAGTGGCCTCAATAAAACATGGGAATAACAGTACCTCCCTCTTAGCAACATGGTGTGGCTTTCATCGTAATTCTAGCTTTACTCTTTAATTAACTGTGTGACTTTAGAAAAGTTACTTATCCTCTCTGTGCCTCAATTTTCTCATCTGTAAAATGGGGACAATAAAAGAAACTACTTCAGAGGGTTATTGAGAATTAAATGAGTAATATATGTGGAGTGTTTAAATAGTACCTGGCATAGAAGAAGAGATAATTATTTTCATTATCATTTGTCCCTGGCCACTGCTCACTGCCTAACACTCAGAGATATTGAGATTTTTCAGGTACAGAAAGTATTCTTCTCTCTTTGAATGTTAAGGTTAAGAAAAGAAGCCAAGATCTATGTATCTGACGAGAACTATAGGTTTCATTGAGTGACCTACAAAAAGAAATAAAAAAGAAACCAAAGAGAGATAATAATGACTACAGCAGCTCTACCCAAAGGCCAAGACATAAAGGAGAGAGGTAGTAGCTTAAATCACAGAGGACTCCAGCTAGTCACAACTGACGGGCATACACAGTAAAACCGTCCATTAGGCAACAGCTTATACATCATTAATTATTATGCAAAGTGTTGCAATAGATCTGGGCTGAGCAGGTTGAGTTTTCACCTCCCCCACCCCAATTCTGAAAAATCATGTCTGGATGTTTTCAGCCGCTCTCATAATGTCCAGGCTGGAAAGGAACAGCATCAAGGCACACCTAAACTAAGACATAAAAGCCCCATTTGCAGTCTTAAGCCTCTCTGAAAGTTCCTCTGACTTATGCCCACAGATGGTTATGTGGCAGACGATCCTTCTCAAAGATATTCAAGACACGGAGACTCACTCTGGCCCAGTGAAGGAAACAGCTGTGTGGAAACAACCGTGGGGTCCCTTCTGTGTGAAATTCAAGCTGTTCCCACACACACTCGCTGGAGGGTAGAGAGAGAAATGCCTCATGATTCAAAGGGCCTCTTTGGAGGAGTTCCTGTCATAGACTGAGCCATCTTCCTTGCTTTGACGACGAAGAGCAGAACTGCCTGCTCCAGGACCAGATCTACTGCCCAGATGTAACCAAGGAAGACTTTCCAGGAGTACAAGGATTCTCTCAAATTAAAAATACTTAACCAGAAAGCACCTATCCCTATCCAGACCGCCCGAGATGCCAGAGACTGTTTCAGAAATGCCATCACTACTCCATGGGAGCCCTCCATGAAGAGGTAAACACGAGTCCATGGCCACTGCCATGAAAAATAGATCTCCCTTCAAAACAGGGGACGAAAACAGCTAGAAAGAGAAAACTTTATTTTCAATGTCAACACTTTTGGGTTCCTAGTCCACAGGAAAAGTTGTAGAGTACAGTTCATGCATGTGAAAATATGATACCCCTAAGTCTGCCAAAATCCTAGGGATGCCACCAGGGCAGACTGAGGAGGCTGAACCTCTGCGAGGGCAAAGGTTTCTCACCGCCTGGCTGACCGCCTCTCCTTTCCTGATATTCAAGTACGCTGCTGAGAGAGGACCTGCCTTGACTCAAACCGCCCCCCCCCCCCACCAGTTCTGTCTGAGAGATGAGGAAGGCAGGAAGGGGAGAACGAGGGTCACAGAGAGGCTTCTACACAGATGAGGCACATTCTCTCCTCCCTCCCCACAGTGGGAGGTGGAATGATACCACGCTGTGGCTCTATCTTGGGGATCCCAGAGGGAGAGCACGTGCTGCCCCTATTCTTGGCCACTGACTTCAAGGAGTTTGCCTTTTCCCGTGGCCAAGGTCCCTCGGATCTTAGACATTTCTGCAAAGTGTTCTCAGCCTGAAGGGACGAACATGATCAACTTGAAAAGCATCCCTGACCTCAGAGCTCAAGCTGGGCCGTAATGGAAGGACATAATTAGCGGCGAGGATTTACCAAAAAGAAAGAAAAAGGTGTTTGGGATAGCAGAGCAGCAGAATAAAGAATTTAAAAATAGTTTTCAGTAAAAGGACCCACAACAAACAGGTCTCCTGGCGCTAAAAGTCAAATCTGAAAGGTGGGAAAAAGCACCAGGAAAGTGAGAGGGGAGGACAAAATAACCAGTGGCCAATGGGGAAAGAATAAATCACAATTCTTTAGAAATGACATGGAGAAGGGAAGCCAGAGCAAGGGTGCTGTAGCTTACACCAACTGTTACAAGGTTAGACTGGAAATTAAATGAGAAAGCATCACACATCCAAAGAACTGTAGAACGTGGTGTGGCAGAGCAGGCGTTCATCTTCAGGGATACTCTTTTATGAAGATTACTCAAATGCCAAGTGTTTCTTGCTTAAATGTATTAAGGTACAAACCCTGGCCCTGGGCAGACATTTTGAGTCACCCTAGTAGTTTGATTTGCAGCAGGAATGAGGCAGATAACAAAACCAAGTATTGTCCACTGACGGAGGAATGCATAAAGAAGATATGGTACATATATACAATGGAATATTACTCAGCCATAAAAAAGAACAAAATAATGTCATTTGCAGTGACATGGATGGACCTAAAGATTGTCATACGGAGTCAAGTAAGTCAGACAGAGAAAGACAAATATATAATATCGCTTATATGTGGAATCTAAAACAATGGTACAAATGAACTTATTTACAAAACAGAAATAGAGTCACAGATGTAGAAAACAAACTTATGGTTACCAAGGGAGGAAGGGGGGAGGGATAAATTGGGAGATTGGGATTGACATATACACACTACTATATATAAAATAGATAACTAATAAGGACCTACTGTATAGCACAGGGAACTCTACTCAATATTTTGTAAATGACCTATATGGGAAAAGAATCGAAAAAAGAGTGGATAGATGTATATGTATAACTGATTCACTTTGCTGTACAGCAGAAACTAACACAACATTGTCAATCAACTATACCAATAAAAATTAATTAAAAAACAAAACAAAACAAAAAACAAACCCAAGTATTTGTCCTTCTTGGGGCTGGGCATAGACTGAGAATGTATTTGTCTTAAACTGTTTCCATTACAAGGATCATGATCTGCAATGAATCACATGGCACAGAGTTCCTGCAGACCCAGGGATAGGATCTGAGACGGGCATTTCTGGTCACTGGTGCAAATCCTTCCCCAGGCTGGAAAAGATGCAAATGCAGTGGCAACTTTGTTTCAATAACAATGACCCATCCCACAAAGCCCGGCCTAAAAGGTGAAGTGGGAGGAGCCTCAACACCTCAACTTAGCAGGTACTACAGCAGACACATGAGTATACCATGTACAAGACACTGTTCTGAGTGCTTTACATGTATTAATCCATTTACTCTTCACAACAACCCTACGAAGTACTATCTCAATTCTCATTTTATAGATAACACTACTGAGGGGTTATGAGATTTGCCCAAGGTTTCCTATCAAGTAAGTGGTAGAGCTGGGATTTGAATGTAGGCAGTTTGGCTCCAAAACCCACATCCATGAAACTATGTTCCTTTGTATGTTATATATATGATAGATATTATAGGACTACAGATCATTGACCATATCTAGCTATTCTCTTATCAGCATCATCAAATTCATTCAAGATTACAGCTGAAGTCACCATACAAATTTCTGGTATTGCCACTAGAATATTCCCAATTATAAATGTTAATGTGTTTCAATTTTGCTTATGCACACCCTCGCCTATTTCAAATGCATTTTAACCACAATTAATGACCAGTGGGTCTGGTAATAGAGTCAAACCAAGTTCAGAGAATGATGGCCAAAGCAAAAACAGTGTAACCTGGGTCTCTTGGGAGGAGTCAGTGAATATCACCTTAAGGATTTAGTTATACTATCTGTGGTTACCAGTTCCACAAGCCACTATCTTTGAATGTCTTTCTTGCAGACAGAAAGCCACAGGTTGAAAATAAAAGGCTTTTAGTACCCCTCTGTTTAATACCTATGTGTATAAAATTTTAAAGCAGACTCATTTAGAATCTGATGTTACAATTTCACTTTTCCTCCTAAGGACTCTAAGAGTTTCGATATTAATTTCCCCTGTGGAGGTGACCGACACCAGAGAAAGATCAAGAAGTTCAAATCCACAGTAACTGAAACATGAGGGTTTTTTTGAACACCCAAGTCACTACTGTTTTTCAAGACTTTATGAACTGTAAATGTTCAGTGTCATTCATTTACTCAATCAATAAATATTCCCAGAGAGCCTAACATGTACCAGTTCTTCTCCCTTAATACCAACTGTACTAAGATCACACTGACTTTGGTTCAAGTTTTTCTCCAAAAGAAAAAAAAAAAACTTTTATTTTTAAGGAAACCACTTAAAAATAGAATTTCCAGGGGAAAAAAGTGGGCGCTGCAGGTGATAGGGTTTGTGAGTAATTACCAAGACAGGTTGAATACTCATAAAGTATTAATCTGTTGTGAGTGTTCCGGCCATGGCTGGATCAGGGGATCGGTCAAAGTCCCTAATAATGTCAAGATTTTACCTTTCCAGGCACATTGGTCCCCTACTCTTTACCTTCTTGCATTCTTCGCTTCAGTCACGTCGAGATACACCCTGCGCCCTGAACATGAAGTTTCCTTCCTGCCTTCCCCAAAGGCTGGATTCCTGGATCTGAAATGCCTTCCCCAACCCCACACCATCTCACCCTCCCATAATCCTACTTATCTTCCAGGTGCAGTTTAAATGCACTGAGCCCAAGAACCTCAGCTAGAATGAATCATTCCCTCCTCCACTCTGCTACAGCTCTGGTCACACTCCGTCCTCACATTCTGTACTCCAGTCACTTGAGTAATCATCTGCCCCCTCCACAGCACTGCAGACACCTTTACAGTGTCTCTGTCTTCCCCACAGCACCAGGTACAGCTGTATTTGGAAAACAGTAAGTAAATATCCGACTTGATTGACCGTTAGTATTAATGGCAGTTAACTTTGAATTACAGCACAAAGATGACGTCTTTCTTTTTTCCACTTTTTTCTCTGTTCTCTGAATTTCTTCTGAATAGGCATTACTTTAAGAAAAGACAAACAACTTAATTTTTGTAAAAATGGAAGTGAATATCATTCAGAATAGAACCTAGGGAATGCTGCCCCCATTTTGCAATGGATAAATTAGGGACTAAAAATGATGAGTGTCTTTGCCAAAGTCTTTATGCTCTAAGATATGCCAGTTGATGCAAATGAGAACACCTAAGAGCTATCCATCTCATACTCTGTAAAATGTAGATCATTTATTAGTTTCTCATATGCATAATTCATAAAAGAGTATCAACTGGGCAGATTCCACACCATTGGTATCCTCAATTTCCTACTTTAAAATTCCTCAACATCAAAGTTTAAAATATTTTATTTAAGTTAAACTTGCCATTGGTCTTAAGGCATTTAAGCATAACCCAAAGGGACAAAATGTCATGTAACTAATAGTATGAAATGGATCACCTCTCTCCAAAATTCTACATACCCTTCTGATGACTTCATTGAAACCCAGTGGTTAAAGCTCTTGGTGATTTGCTATCTCTTGGTTCAGCCTATTTCTTTAAGTTATCCATTAAATTATTCAGTCCCTCCTTCATTAAGTATTAACTAAGCACCTACTACATGCCAAGCTCAAGCTCAGAAGACAACTTCACCCCTGCCCTTATAGAAGCTCATCAAAGTGCAGGCCACCTATGTCAGAATTATCTGGTAATCTTGCCCTGGTGGGAGTTGGCTCGGGGGTAAGATACTCAGATAATTCGGATGTACACTGAATGTTGAGCCTTGATATCTAATGTATTTTTTAAAGTCAAAAGTCATGTCAATACCATGTGACAAATGCAAAGTTATACACCAGAAATAGTGAACTGCACAGAAGGGATGGACATCTAATCATGTGTCATTGAAACCAGGTGTAAAAACTTATGTCAAATCACCTCTGAGTAAAAAGAAAAATTAAATTCATTCACCCACCCCACCTCCTGTCCAATATAAGCCACAGAGAAAGAAAGGAGTTCCTGGTTGCCAGGGAAAGCTGATACTTGACAAATTTTTGCTTCAAGGAAAAGAAATAAGCTCATTTTTCTACCAAACAGGAAAGAAAAGATAAAGGCATCAGCTGAAGAAGTTGTTCCCCAAGAGAGAAGCAAGAAGTCTTGCTAGGATGAAAATTATTTCTAAGCCTATTTAAACCTCAACATCCCTTTTTTAAAAATCTCACTCCCCTTGTCTGTTCACTTTTCTGGCCACATCCTTCCTCATCCCAATCTCAGCATCATTCTGTGTTGCCTCCCATCCTCCAGGCTCACACACCATTGGGGATAATGAATTTAATTTGAGCAATGGCTTTCATTGAAAAAAAAATCACTGCATTCCAACATGCCACACAAGTGAAGTTCAGACAAAAACAAGTGACTCCTTAATTTGGATTTAAAGCTCAGGATCAGTCTCCAAATAAAAATGACCAGTGGGCATCATGCCCACAGAGCACTGCCAATAATCTCATGAGCTCCAAATTATTCCAGTTTATATTATGGGCGATCCAATAAGTCTGTGTGTTCTAGTTCATAAAAATATAAGAAGAAATTTATCATTTTAAAATCATAATGCAAAATAGAGTCTGACATGTTATTAAGCACTATTTCTCATGATATCATAAGGATGCTGATGGAATATGAAACTAAAGCAATATTGTAGATGAACAATGACATAATTGAGACTTTCTGAGGGTGCTTTGCAGCTCACAGGTCACACTCCCTTGCCCTCCCCTCCCAACAAGTCACTCTTAAACAGCTTCAGTTTAAACCAGAAACACTGGAAACAAAACTCCAAAGAAGCTTTTATCACAAAAATTGGTTGATCATTTAGTAAAATGGGACAAGAACTTAGAAATTATCTAGTCCATATATTCTTAATCTAGAGTCAATGGATGGTCTACATATGGCTCTTGAATACCTGAACATTGTACCCAAAGTTTTATCCATACTTTTTTTCTGTAGAATGGGTCCAGATTGCAGAAGGAATCAGTGAGTTGATTGCCCAGAATCCATTTTCCCCTATTTTTGATAACAGTCCTCCATGCTTCTTTTGAAAAACGTCCTTGTTCTCACCCAAGAGTCCTTGTATTTCATCAGTATGAAGTCATTCCACACCTGGGCCACAGCGGTGCCTGTAATCCAGGCCTGACCAGTCATGGCATCACTCCCCCAACTATATGACTGCTTTAGAGATGAGTTTGTAATCCAAGTCAAGCCAATCAGGCCCAATCCAAGCTAGCTGGAGGACTTTTGCCTGAGTGGCTCAAAACAGAGATGGGCTCCATTCTTCTTAGAGTTGAACCTGGAAAAATGTGAGGCTGTGTGTGCTGGAAAATTCTATTCTTCGAGATGAAACCATAATAGAATAAAATCCACTAGTATCCCACCTAATAGAGATCACAGGACAAGGAAACTCTGCTAGGTGGGGAGGAGAGAATGTAGAGGAGTTCACATCATCCGATGCCCTCCAGGAAAGGAGGAGGAAAGTGGAGATGGAGATGTTGACAGAATGATGAAGCTGAGAAGGTAGCAAAAGGAAGGATCCCCCAAAAAAGTATACGTGAAAGAGAGAGAATATTCTACTCTATTGAGCCCTGGTAACTTTCGGGCTGTACAATCTCAATATGCTATGGCCCCCTCTCAACTCTCTGTCCAGATAGATAGATAGATAGATAGATAGATAGACAGATAGACAGATAGATAAATCTCTCCAGGCAGGTAACAACAATGAGTGAACTAGGCTACATGTAACACCTCAGACAGTACCAAGAACTGTAGTAACTGAAGAGAGGATGTCTGGTCCACGTGAGGCAGCCTCACTCTTCTCCAGCTAACTGACTCCACGAGGGAACTTGGGGGCAGCGTTGCCAGAGCTTCCCATTTCGAGAGAAGCTGGAAATACATACTAAGTGTGAAGTCTGCCAATCTTCCAGACAATATAAGGGCCAGATATAACAGATCTGGGAGTGGAGTCCCAGTTTGCATCTCTTGCTCTGAAGTGTAATAACCAAATTAGCAGCAAGTCATTTGTCTGTGAGGCTAGGGCAGGGCTTCTTTGGGCCCATTTTTTAATTTAAAAAAGTAATTTAAAAAAAAGGAGCCCTGGGCTCCCCTGGTGGCGCAGTGGTTGAGAATCTGCCTGCTAATGCAGGGGACACGGGTTCGAGCCCTGGTCTGGGAAGATCCCACATGCCGCGGAGCGACTAGGCCCGTGAGCCACAATTGCTGAGCCTGTACGTCTGGAGCCTGTGCTCCCGCAGCGGGAGAGGCCGCGATAATGAGAGGCCCGCGCACCGCGATGAAGAGTGGTCCCCACTTGCCGCAACTAGAGAAAGCCCTCGCACAGAAATGAAGACCCAACACAGCCATAAATAAATAAATTAATTAAATTAAATAAATATTAAAAAAAAAAAAGGAGCCCTCTGGTTCCACTAAATGGGACTCTCTCATAATAAAAAAAAAAAGTAGTTTTTGCGTTTGAGGTAATGGCATGTTTTGTTTTGTTATTTTTGAGAATCCTTGTCACCTGAAATCCAGATGTACTCAAGCTTGGTTTTCTCCCAGACTTTTGGCAGCTGACATGTTGGGTGATGGGAAAAGTTAGGAAAAACATCTGCACCCAGAAGCACATTTACCAGTATGAGGCTGCCCACGGACATGAATACAGACACAGGGAAAACCGTCCACGCCCACCTGTTCAGAGCTGGATTTCCTAGGGCACTTAATTCAATCAGAAGCAGTAAGTTTTATTAGCATTTTACAACCAATTAACCATGCAGGAAACAAAACACCTGACTCGGTGCCTTCCTCCTGGCTTCTGAAGAGTCTGTGGCCTGGAAAGTCAGCAATTTGGAACAATGTCTATGGAAGAAGATATTACCAACCCGGTACAAGCAAGTTTTCTCCCTTCTTACATTTAATGGGAGGACACATGAGTCTGGGCGGCCTCACTAGCATGGGAATCACCCGTGATTTCACCTAGATCCCCCATTTCACTCAGCAGGTGCCAGGCACTGGGCATTTACAGGGATCATTCCAATGAATCCTGACACTCCCAGACAGTTAGGTCCTATTAATGGCCCCATTTCACAGGTGAATATACTGAGGCCAGAGAGGTTGGTAAAAGAGCACAACATCTCATCCAGGCTGTAAGTAGCAGAACCAGGACCTGAGGCCAGGTTATAGTTCATAACAGAGAGCAAGACTATAGTGTAGGGCTCACTGCCTACACTTGGACCAAGTTAAAAGTGAAACTATATGATAAGAGTGGGCTTCTGTTATTTCCAGGGATAAATCTCCTTAGATGAAAAACAGGTATTCAAACTTGTGCTAAGGTCTACTAGCAATAATTCTTTGCTAAATCAATAATAAAAAATAATGGTATACTTTTTAAACTATGCTTCACTTGAAAAATCATCTCTTTTCTAACTTTTCTTGAATTGCTCTTCAAAAAAAACTCTTGAAAGATGTGTTAGGGGATGGGTAGAGTTGCCCCCATTTGATGGATTAGTCTACTGAGGCTCAAAGAGGTCAAGCGGTATGGCCAAAGTCACTCAGTTGCTTAGTGGCAGCCTCTATTTCGACTCCAGCCTTGGGGTCTTCCTTTTACTTCCACAAACATGCCAAGCTCTTCCTCACTCTGGGCCCTGGAATGACCTGGCCCAGTTCTTTCTCATCCTTTAGATCTCCCTTAGACATCGCCTCCCCAGGGATGACTTTCCTGCATCCTACCTCTGTGGTTCCCTTCAGTCCCCATCACTGTCTTTTTTACCCAGAGCCTAGGATAGGGCTTGACATCGTGCACTAAAATATTTGGGAAATGAATGAACAAGTAATGAATGAATAAATGCCTGGGGGAATTCCCAATTTTCTGATTCTCCTAATTTTTAATAGGGATAGATTGGGAGTTTGGGACTGACATGTACACACTACTATATTTAAAGCAGATAACCAACAAGGACCTACTGTACAGCACGGGAACTCTACTCAATATTCTGTAATAACCTAAATGGGAAAAGAATTTGAAAAAGAGAAAATAATTTGAAAAAGAATAGATATATGTATATGTATAACTGAATCACTTTGCTGTATGTCTGAAACTAACAAAACATTGTTAATCAACTATACTCCAATACAAAGTAAAAATGAAAAAAAATAATAGTGACTAAACAAAAGGATTTTCTCCCCATCACTTCCAGTTAGAACCCTTTGGAGGGTGACAGACGAAAATGAATCCTGCCCCAGAGATATTTAAGGGTCATCTGCTGAAAGGAGACCATGATGTGACCCCCCCACCCCACCCCCAAATGCACACACTTGATCTTAAATGTCTTTCCCAGTTGACTCAAGGCTAGCTTCTTAATTCTGGTGGGAAGACCCACACCACATGGTGGAGATAAGAAAAATGGTGATAAATGAATAGTTTTCCTTACTAATGAAAAGCACAGCATCCTCAGAGTTAAGCAGAGAAGTTGTGGGTGGGTGCTAAAGGCTAAAGTTGAGGTCCCTAATTCTCCCTGAGTTTTCATCTCCTTCTGGGGTGTTCCTGAGATGGCTACCATGTGTAACAAAGGGGCCCCTAACTGAAACCTGACAATTCCCCAACCCCAACTCAGGCTAGGAGCTGTGGAGGGCAGTCGGTCTGCTTGAACCCCGTATGTGTTCTCTCCCAACCAAACAGTCCACTTCCAGAACATGTCTCTGAACCCATAGAGAGTTTTGAGTTTTCTTTTTTTTTTAAAAAAGATGGCTCTTCCCTTACAAAGATAGTGATGATGATAAGTTGTTCTCAAAGGGAACAGTCTGGGAAGATATGGGATTTCATGTATTCTTCCTTGAATTACAGGATCAAGTGTGCATGCACTCTCTACTGCGATGATTCTTAACCATGCCTCAGAATACCAATTTCTTTCGGATCATGGTTGATTTTTTTTTTAAGGGAAAGAGTGCTCCAAAGTAGCCTAATTGAATATTTTACCAAATGTTGGGTTTTAGAAAAATAGTAGGGCTTCCCTGGTGGCGCAGTGGTTGAGAATCTGCCTGCTAATGCAGGGGACACGGGTTCGAGCCCTGGTCTGGGAAGATCCCACATGCCGCAGAACAGCTGGGCCCGTGAGCCACAATTACTGACTGAGCCTGCGCATCTGGAGCCTGTGCTCCGCAACGAAAGGCCACGATAGTGAGGCCCGTGCACCGCGATGAAGAGTGGCCCCCACTTGCCACAGCTAGAGGAAGCCCTCGCACAGAAACGAAGACCCAACACAGCCAAAAATAAATAAATAAATAAATAAATAAATAAATAATAATTAAAAAAAAAAAAAAGAAAAATAGTAGTGAGTAAAAGCATAGCTGATACTTATTGAGTACTTACTATGTGCCAGATACTGTGCTTAGTACATACTTTATTTATTTTTAAATTTGATTGAAGTATAGGTGAATTTACAACGTGTTAATTTCTGCTGTACAGCAAAGTGATTCAGTTATACATATATATATATATTTTTTTTTTTTCATGCTCTTTTCCAATATGGCTTATCACAGGATATTGAATATAGTTGCCTGTGCTATACAAGAGGACCTTATTGTTTATCCATCCTATATATAATAGTTGGCATTTGCTAATCCCACACTCCCAATCCTTCCCTCCCCCTTGGCAACCACAAGTCTGTTCGCTATGTCTGTAAGTCTGTTTCTACTTTGTAGATAAGTTCATTTGTGTCATATTTTAGATTCCACATGTAAGTGATATCATATGGTATTTGTCTTTCTCTTTCTGACTTACTTCGCTTTAGTGTGATAATCTCTAGGTCCATCCATGTTGCTGCAAATGGCATTATTTCATTCTTTTTTATGGCTGAGTAATATTCCATTGTACATATATACCCCATCTTCTTTATCCATTCATCTGTTGATGGACATTTAAGTTTCCATGTCTTGGCTATTGTGAATAGTGCTGCTATGAACACAGGGGAGTACACACTTTATTTTAATCCTCACAGCAACCTGACACTCCTCCATCCACCCAGTCACCCTCCATCCTTGCCCCAACTCTCCAGGGAAGAAAACAGCTGAATGACAAAGAGATTAACTTGTCTTCCAACGGACAGCTCCTGGCAAGTATAGACAAGATTTGAACACAGGGGCTCACTAGGCAGCCTGTGCTCTAAGAGCTGGAACAGAGCTCTCCAGGCACATAGTTTCTCTGCGCTCCTGGAGGACACAGCAGTCAACATGCACTGACAGCTACTGTATTTCTCTCTGTCCATAGACACTATGCGCTAAAATCTGTGCAAATGCTTATCTGTTTTTGAAAAATTTTAAGCTTCCTTCTGTTGTTGAAGCACCCCTCTCCTTCGCGATCTGGACCAAACTTACCCCTGTCATATTCTTCCTCCCATTTTGCACCTTCAAGCTTATGTGGACCACTTCTCCTTCCATTCATCACTCTCTCTGCTTTGCCAACTCTGCACCTTTGCACATGCTATGGCTCCTCCTAGCACACTTCCTCTTTCCCTCTCCCATCCTTTCTCCCCTGAGCAACTAGTCATCATCAGTCAAGACCAAGTTCAAACATTACATGTATTAGGGCACTGCCCTGACCCTCCCAAACCAATATCCCCAAACTCTCTCCTTTGTGCTCCCACCATAATTATAATGTTGCAAACAATCAAGTTTCGTTTCTCTGCTGCCCTAACACAAGTTCCCACTCATTCACCATGACATCAATTTTTATAAGGTTCAAGTCTTGAAGATTGAAATTTCACCAACATCCTAAGTATAATCTTTTTGGTGCTGTTAATCATTGAACTAGAATCCTGCACTGGGCTATTTATACTCTGAGTTGCTCACATTTCTTCCCTTAGGAACTAAACATAAAAGCAAGTACAAGTGCTTTGTGTCTCAAGTAAGACAGTCCATTCACCAACAGTCTCGGGTCAGTGTTGGGTAGTGGTTTTCTATACTAAACACAGAGAGTGAAGAAAAAAATCCATTTAACTCTGATTTCTTGCTTTTTGCTAGAAAGCTTTATAAGTCGCTGCTTGGTCTCACCTAGTAGAAGGGTCACTGCTTTAGCTGGGATTGTGACAAGCCTCTCCAGAATTAGAGTACTTTATTATCGCATTAGTACTGGAAAAAGTCACATAATTAACAGAATTTATCCTCATTTACTCCTTAAAACACTGATATTCAATCTCTCTGGCTCTGTTTAATTACTTCCCTTAACACAACTTCTTTTTCCAAGTTGACCTTTCCTGGGCTTATCTACAGAAATGTGTTAAAACTTTTTCTCCCTCTACTCCATTTAAACTGCTAGACTTTATTCATTTGAATAAGCATAAAAGGTGCACCAGGGTCTGTCATAGTTCACACGATGCCTTTGAATTAGCAGCCATAACGTTGTCATACTTGTGTGGAGATCCTCTGTTCAGAGTAAGTGATGACAGCCACCAGAATTACTGTTAATTGTAATATGACACTCGCATTATACTCAGCGCTTTCTAGTGGTAAACTAGCATTAGTTCAGGTGCCTAAGAAATTCAGAAGCTGAGACACCACAATTCTTTAAAGAGAACAGCAGACCTGCCTGTCACATGCTGCCTTCTTCAAGACCTGTTGGCTCAAGAGAATGAAGAGGATGGGAGGAACACACACACACACACACACGCGCATCAACATAAAGTCACCGTTAGATAACAAAGTCATCATCAAATAACAAATCTGGAAGACACTGAGCTTGCTCTTTCTCTCTCCTGATTTTGTTCTTTTATGCAGCAAAGTAGTAGAGAAATCAAGGTTTAAACGACATTTAGTAGAGGCCGAACTCCTGCGCCCTTTTTTCTGAAACACAGATAAAAAATTGTGCCTCTGTATTTCATATTGAGATGGTCTACAGCCTTGTCAGGAAGATGGGGGCTCAGAGGGAAGGAGAGTATCTTTGCCTTGAACAGATCTTTCAGTGTTACGGTAGTTGGTTCACTTCTAATGGAAGGTAACCCCTTCCTGATGAGGTCAGACTGGGGCTGGATGAGTGATGGGAGACAATGGATAAAATGGACAGTTGTCCTGGTTCCTTGGATACTGAGTTCTAGGCATAGAGAATACAGACAGACTTCTGCCTGGGACACATCAGTAACTTGGGACGTCCACAGCAATCATCTTCCACCTTGTTTGTTTATCAAGGGAAGAATCAGCCCCGATTCATTTTCCCTACAAGAAACCCATCTTGGTTGGAATGTGAAGAAATAGCAGATGAGAGGTCTTCCTCATCTGCCTTCCATTTTAGCCAAGTGACACACGGGAAACTATAGTGGCCTTTATCCCGAAGTAGAATAACCTTGTGAGCCCACAAACATGACACGACCATGTTCGCTGGGAAATAAAAGAGTACTCTCCAACCTCCAAGCTTTAGCTCCATTGTTCCTCTGATCTGTAATGTCTTTCTCTCCCTCTTCAAGTCCCACCGTCCTTCCAGGTCTTGTTAAGATTCTTCCCCTTCCAATAAGACTGCCCAGATTCTCCCAATTTGGAGTTAATGTCTCACTTCTCCATACACCTAAGGCATCCAACATCTGTAAGTGTCTTTCTCATGGCTCTTCCCAAGGTCATTTTAAATTTAGGTTATCTATGCATGAATCTGATTGGTTCTCTTGGCTGTGAACATCCAGGAGGGTTATGAGTGTTGAGACTTTGCCTAATCTCAGTGACCACGTTTGGGGCCATGCCTGTCTGAAACGAATTCAGCCAAAGCTGCCCTTCACTTAACCTTTGGTCAAGCGTCTCAACATTCCCGGAAAGGTTGTTATTTCCCACCTGCAAGCCCCTGCACATACAGTTCCCATTGCATGGAATTCTGTCTACTGAAAGGATATCAAATCCATCCTTCAAGGCCAATGCCAAAGCCTCCTTAATCACATTGGCCCAAATAGCACTAAGTTACCACAGCCTTTGTTTATATCACACTGGTCCCTTGGCTTATCTGCATTTACATTTTTTATCTACCCAACTAGATCACAAGCATCTAAGTGGAGGGATTATGTTTTATACAATCCCTTATCCTCCGTAGTGCTCAGTAGAATCTTGTTTGTGCATCACAAACATCCACTGTACAGTGAGTGAACAGACATTGATTGAATATTTACTTCAGGATCTCCATAGAAATAAGACAAATATTGATAAATAAACTACTGCAGTACTGGCAATAATACTTCTACTTCTGCTACTACCATGATAATACCGTGATTACTATTATCTGTGTTCTTATTAGAATTACTAATATTTGAGTGCTTACTACGTGCAAGGTAATTTGCTGAGCACGTTACTAATATTATCTCATTTAATTCCCACAACAACCCTAAGGTAGCAACTATTAAGGTAGATGGTATTAATAGTCCATTTGTCTGAGGTCACAAATATAGTCAGTGAGAGAGCCTGGGTTCAAATCCAGGTCCGGCTAAGGTCAAAAATCACGTTCTTGCTTACGACACAATTTGTATCCAGCTTATCACTATTTGGAGGGTACTCAGGATGCTTGTGAAGGGTATTTTACTCTGCCTGCCTACTCACCCTGGCTCTCAGGTATAGGAATGAGGACTTGGAGTATAAAAGTGGTCCCATTCAGAGTCTGGAGACGAGGTGCCATGATGTGGAAGGTGGTATCCACCGGCAATGGACTTGGCTGCCATCTTTGCATGGTTGTCTTTGGTGCAACTGTGTGCTTTTCACTTTTTAGAAGGACAAGAAAGTCCTCTCAGCCTCTTAACTCCCTCACTGCCATACTTTCCTCGGTCCACGTGGTCAACTTGAACTTTAAAAGGGCTACTGCTTAATGCTTTGCAAGACAGACGTGTGACATTTCTGACTGCCCAGAGCCACCTGTTCCTGCTCCCCTTCAGCCCTAGCCCATGCAGCATCTTCTGTCTCAGGGAATAAACACCTTGGCCTCAGAACCCTGGCATTGCCATCATTACATCTACCTCCAACGCCCCGCACACAGGCAAACCCAGGGCCTCTCACCCTCAGCTGCTTCACCATGTCAGTATCACAGGCAGCGGGACACGCATTCCAGAGCCGGGTGGATTAACCTCCAAGATGACACTCAGTTTTAGCTTTAGCCTCCCTAAATCCTCAACAAAAACTTTAACTGCCAGCTCTGATTTAGGACCTTAACTGTAGATCTCCTCTCTTCTCATGCACTCACTAAAGGGATGAGTAGAATCAATTCAGACCTTTTCTAGTCACTTGTCTCTTATGTTTCCTGGAGGATTCAAGGTAGCAGGTAAGCACTTTCATCATCGTGAACCTCAGTTAAAGGCAAGCCAAAAAAGAAACAAGAAAAAAAGAAACTGGAGGGTGGGGAGAAACATTATTAATGCCTTCTTTTACACGGTAAGCACAGAATATGAAACATGGGTAGGATTTTCTGAAAATATGTGAAGCAACATCATTCATTTACAGAAAGCAAGCCAACCTGCTGGAATGTTAAAAACAGCAGTAACCGAATTTAGAGTCAATTCTTAGAGCCTTGTTGATTGGTGACTGAGCCCTGGCGTGAGAACAGATCTCCTTTTCACTCAAGTGAGGATCTGCGGGGGTATTTGCAAAAGTAAATAAATGGCCACAAAGAACAAAAAAGATCAGTAAAAAATTGAGTCTCTCAAGAACATCCCTGACAAAATAAACCCCATGTTTATGTATACTCCCTCAATTGGCCTGAGTCAGAAATCTCCTCTGCAACTTAAAACCAACTGCACAGGAGTGGAGAGAAATGTCTGGAATTAGCTTAGTCAAATGCTGCCTTAAATAAATGCTGCTCTGGTGCTTAACAAGATGCTAGGGCCAAAGCAGTTTTCGTTTGACCTTAGAAATTCCCACTGTCTTGCCATCATGCATCGCACTATCTTTTTTTTTTTTTTTGGTTATATGGCATCTGAAATGTAGATTCCTCTTAAAAATTCCAGTTTAATATATTTTAAAATAGTATCTAGCTTTTTCCTGATTATAAAAATTGAGTTATTGCTAAGAAAAAAAGTTTAAATACTCAAAATAATAAATTAAAACCACCTCTATCTCATCTTCTCCCAAATCTTTTCATGTATATACAACTTTTATAATGCTATATAGATTTTATATCCTTTTCTGGTGTCAAATAATCTTCAAAATGTGATTTTTTTTCACTCTATAATATTTCATCATATACAGAAGATATTCAACAAATCTCCTATTATTTGATTACTTTCAAGTTTTTGCTATTATAAATATACTTTGGTAAACATCCTTGTACATAAAATTTTGCCCACATATTTGAATATTTGCTTATAGTTTCCTAGGACAAGAACTGCCAAGTCAAAGTGGCATGTTGTTTGAAAGCAAGTATAAAGTGGTTTCATTTGACAACGTTGACATGAGTCAAGGTAAATCGAGATTCAGCCAAACCAGGTTGGAGAAACTCTAAACAGTGGCCCTTGCTGTGCCCAGTGGTCCAGGAGTCTCCAGGCATCCACGTTTATCACAAACAAACTAACTAAACACAGTGAATATATTGCATATCCACAAGTCCAACCTGTTTCACCCGCAGCCATAGAACGTGTGGATACCCAGGACAACATAGTCAACATCTGGAGTTATAATTAACCACAAATGGAGGCGGCCGAAGAGAAGCTCTCTATCTGCCACCAGTGCTCATGCTGGTCTCACTCAGCCTGCTGCAGGGCTGAGAAAAGGATTCAACTAGAGCAAAGCAAGTCACAGACTGAACATGGTCAGCCTTTCCACCAGGCCCATGCTCCCACCAAGACGCCATATCCAAGAGCAGGGTGAGAGAAAGCCCATGTTAAAAGATCTCTGCTTAAAAACTGAATGGAGTCATACGCTCTGGGAGAAACTGCATCCTTTGTAGAGTAGGCATCCTATTGTGAGTAAAGGTTTTTGGAAAAATTCAAAGCAAGCGACCTACAATATGGTTATCATTTTCTTAAAATCATACCTGGAAACTGTTCAACAAGACCATCCCATCAGGAACAGCAGTCATTTGTTAGACTAACGTTCTCCAACAAGTGAATTTCTCCAAGACCCTGCCTCTGATTTCTGGAGCTATCTTGTTTATCTGAGACATCAGCCTCAAATATAACTGATATTATGATGCCTTCTCACTGTCTCATGGAACAAAAGCTACCATGTATGACCTGGTGTCCAGCAACGCGGTCAGCTCCATCTCATCCCTTGTCCCTTATATTTCCCTATGCTACAAAACTTGATGTCTCCTAAACCCTCTGAGCTCTCTCAGGCCTCCTTAAATGCTCTTTCTTCCTTCTGACATGGACCTCCCACCCCTTCCAGCCCACTCCTGATCTAGAAGAATCCTTTGTAGCTCAAGAATTACCACAAACACTACCTCTCTGTCTGAGAAGCCTTCCCAAGTTCCTCCAGGCAGATATGCAATCTCCCACCGCAGGGCTCCCCTGGCACATTCCTCCAGAACCATGTCTATCACATGACTCTGTGACTCTCTACTTACTTGCTGACCTCCCCAACTACACAGTAAATATCCTTGAAGATAAGAATCATGTTTTCTCGTCTCTGTATCCTCAGAACCTGGGATAGAGTTTATAAATAGCTGCTTAATTCTGCAAGAACAATAAGCATGTAGGTAGCATGATAAAATAATGGAGGTAGCATGATAAAACGCTACCTACACCTGAGAAAGAACTAAGACCAGAGTAAATGAGCTGAGGACACCAGAACATTCTAGCTGTGACCTGTGTGTACAGAGCATCATGACTTATTGTAAAGAACCATATGCTGGAATGTTTGCAAAATCAAATTGTACTAATGAACAACATCCATAGTTTCATACTATGTGGCAATAATCTTAATATTCATGAAATGGGGAATATCATCGGTAATAAACACCAATTCTGTAAAGTGTCGTTGGTATAATCCAAACTTTTTCTTTGGTGCATTCTAAACATATTTTACATAAGTGATGCCAAAATGTCATGCTGATACCCGTGAACCTGAAGTTCACTGGCAGTAAATGTAGAGAATTCCCACAGAGTTACTGAGGGAGCAAATTAAACCCATTAGCTTGGGGGTTATCTTAGATATGAAGAGAGTACTGGTTATAAACCGACCAAGAGCTGATACTGAGGTCTTATAAAATCTCAAACACTCTCTTGTCTTTCTGATAAGGCAAAGAAACAAGGGGAACTACTGTAACACTGAGATGCTCACAGGCTGCAAGAATGAGCAAGAAATATAGGCGTTATCTAGTACAGCTTCCAGCTCAAAGAAGGAATCCCTTCTCCAATGTCCCAGCCAAATGATGCTCTGGCAGTCCTATGGCTGTCCTGGGAGCTGGAGATGGACTGCAGAGAGGGGAAGGCTCCCTCCCCTCATGGATTTGACATTCTAGTGCGGAAGAGAGACAAAAAGCAAGTTACTTAAAAAACCCACAAGTAAACAAGATAATGTCAGTTACTGATTAGAGCTATTGGAAGAGAAAAGGTGAGAAGTGATTGCTGATAGACAGGGGGTAACTTTAAAGAAGGTGGTCAGGGAAGGTTTCAGAAATGATATTTTGGCTGAGACCTGAAAGATGAGGATGAGCCATGCCAAATTCTAGGTGAAGAGCATTCTTGCAAGTGCAAAGCCCACTGAAGAATAGTAAGCGAGGAAGAAAGTGATAAGAAATGTCCCAGAGGGAGTAGGATCTTTCAAGCTGCGACAGAAAGCACCCATTAGGGGGAGGCTGGCCTTCCCATCCATGCTGGATAGCTCTGTGAGGAGGCTCCCTCTTCCTGAGAACTGAATTCTCCTGTCATTCACCTTCAGGAATTTCAGTTGTAGCTTGGGCCCAGAGAACAACACCCAACTTTCTTCCTCAGGATAACCCTAAAATAATTTCACCTGGCCACTCTATCATCCCAGGCCTCTTTTCCAAATAAACAAACCTTATTTCTTCTACCAACTTAGGACAAGGTTCCAAATGCTTCACCATCCTGCTCATCCTTTTCCAAATACTCTCTCATTAGACGACATCCCTCCTGAATTATGCCATCAGAACTGAGCAGGCCCCCCAAATGTTAGGGGCAGTGAGCAGGTTGGCTAAGATACGAAGTCAGACAAACTAGGTTCCAATCTGGGCTCTACCGCTTATCAGCTGTGTGACTTTGAGCAAATCATTTAACCTCTCTAAGCCCCTGTCTTCTCATGCATGAAATGGGAACTAATATACCTACCTGGGAGGATTATTGTGAGGATTAAATAAGAGAATATATATATATATATATATATATATGTAAAGTCCAAAGGGCCATGAATGGCATGTAGCAAATGCTCAATAAAGTTTACTATTACTATTATTACTTATTATTATTATTATTATTATTATGGGGCCTCAGTCATTCTCCATCTTGGTCTAAAATCTGTATTTGTTCAAATGCAAGTTAAATATACATTTGTTCTTGTTTTGCTTTGTTTTGTTGTGTTTGCATTAGGGATCCAGGGAATGGGCTGGAGGTTAGGAGCCACGTGAATGTAGACTGGACCTTTTCCCCCTACGTCTTTTGCATATAATACAATAGCCCTAATCTGATCACAGTAACAAAGAAAGACCCATAAAGAGCTAAACCATAAAATTGGGATGCTTCTAGATCCCAGTTACTGTAGGAAATATAATCCTGTCCATATGACTCAGATCATGCTGCATATACTGAACAGTGTTTGGGGATCACCTTCCCGGGACTAGAGAAAAGTCTCATCCACCTTTTCAGTCTTCATCAGAGCCCACACATCAGTCCTCAGTAAACACTGCTAAGTGTGAAGGAAGGGGGAAGTCAATTAAAGGTCTACGTAGACTCAAAGGATCACATTTGCTCTCAAAGCTCTCAAAGGGACCCAAATGAAACATATCATCGGCACAGAAACGGAGGCTCAGAAAGGTGAAGGGACTGGCCTAGAGCCGCACAGCCACCTTGGCTCAACAATGGGACTCTTAATTAATCTCTTCCCAGAAAACCATCCTGAGCAAACCAGTCACAGACCTGAATCCTGGACAGGTCCTCTGTCCTCCTTCAAAGCCTCCCAGCAGTAATGTCCTATGAGGCAGAGAGAGTTGGGTTTCCCCATTTCCACGGTGTGTATCCCTAGCTCATCTGAACTCAGAGCTCCTTAGGGAGTAGAAAGTCAAGGCTGGCATCCTCCAAAGCTGCACATCTCTCTCACCTAAGGAACATCATCGGTTTTCTCTTGTCACAACGCTTCCAGCCTAATATTTGACAGCTCCGATAGGGTACTGTCCAAACATTTATTAAAACATTTTAAATGATGAATATATCCAATTATTACTATTAATGCAGCTAATACTGACTAATGAGGGGGAAACGCAGGAGCTGGTGTCCCGCAATTCATTACGCCTGCCTTGTCAACAATTCAAAGCCCGAAACCTAATCATCCATACCGGGCCCTGTTATATTTCACACGTCACTTTTAATAAGTCACTCAGTGCCTATAAATTAATGTAACATGTCGGCGTTTATGAGTGCGGCTTTGTCGCAGTTAACAAATGATGCTCTGGGCCAGTCTACAACAGCTAGGCAGTGACGAATGATGGAAGATGATTTCTTTCCAAACTATGAACTATACACTGGGGACACCAGTAATACATATATATATATAGCTACATATTACATACCTCTAAACACACACAGACATACCCACACAAACTAACAAGGCACACAGACACACACACAAGCACAAATGTGGAATAAATGTGATGCATAATTTGTGGCGAGGAGCCGAGTAATAACCCCTGTTCTTTCTTCTCCAAATATTAAACATGCAGCACTGGGAACCATGACAGGCCCATAAATGTGGTCAATGTCAACTTCAAATTTGTTGTAAGTTCTGGTCTATCACTCCTGGCCAGGTTTCAAGACAACCTGACATCCTAACTAATAATGAAACCCCAGTGGTGTTGATGAAAAGGGGAGGGTCGATGTGATGCCAAAAATACCAACAGTTAGAGAAAGGGTCTGCATTTTTATGGCAAAACTGATGGTCATTTGGTGTTTGGGTGGGGGAAGGTACTTATTTGCTTCTAAACAGACCTGAATAATTGATAATCGCCTTCTAAGCCATGACTTCATATTTCACAAAATCATTAGTATATAATTTGGGTGTACCTTGACCTTCATATTTGTCAATCTAATTCAAGATTCAAGAAGAGAGACGATGTTTCTTTAACTGGTGTCCCTTTTTCATTACTTTGCCCATGTCCAAGGCAGCTCTGGCAATGAGGGAAGAGCCGGATCCTCATACATGTGGGTTGAGCACTATACACAATGATAAAAGTCCGGGGAAAAGAAGACCAGGGGTTTCCGTGGGAGTCAGTCTACATTCAAGACTGCAGCTTTGAGAGCTGAGTCCTTCGTGTAGACGACATCTCTCTCCACCTGCCTTGATTTTGGAAAAATGTAACTCTCCATTTTTTGACGAGTACTACAACTTGCATATGGTTAGATTTTTTATTTTTTTCTTTCTCCATGACATCCTATCTAAACCTCAGAAACTAATTGTCATAATAGACATTAAAATGAACAAAACTGGAAAAATTATGTACTTGCATAGTTTGGAATGGATCCTACAGGGTCCTCATTATGCCTCCTCTTTGACATGTTTCCAAACCATTATCTCTCAGAACCCATTTCCACTTATTTTTTTCTACTTGCTTACAAGATTCAGAAGATACCATTATACCTGACTATACAAAGCCTATGAAAACATTTTTTTTAAAATTTCCCCCTGAAGGCACAGTTATATGTGTACATTTATATCTGGGAATTCTCTATGTGGTTTTTGTCCCAAGGATTTAGCTCAAATACAGTGGCCAACATTTACAGTATAGTTGTTCAAGAAACAAGCAAACAACAACGACAACAACCAAAAAGCCTTCCATAAATGTTTTGCCATATTCCCCCATTCTACCATTAAATTAATAGTAATAAATAAGAGCTTTAACTTGAATGTCTAGACAAAGATTCATATTTTATAAACTCAAAGTTTATAAAGACTTTAATTTTGGGTGTGGCTGAGAGCTTAGTCCTTCTCATCTGGATCCAAGAAACATAAGAGAGCTAAATATGATGCTTTTTTTTTTTTTTTTTCTTAAAAACATCACTCAGAAATGTAAAGGAAACTAAGAGAAGCACAGCAAAAATGTCCTCATTACATATTTATTACAAAAGAGAGTTGCACTTGGTCTGCTGGGGACCACATTGGCCAAGTTGTTTCCCTGGGGTCTGGGACTGTCTAGTTCAAGTGTTAACACCCTTCGCACACCCTAAACAAGTGGAGAGAAACTGACAGTGATGCAAGGGCATTACTCTTTTGTTATTTTTAAATTGGGCAACGTCTGGTGCTCAAGAAAATGGTTTCAAAGTACGGTCTGGGGTCACATACAACACAGCCAACTGGAAGGACTAGTGCACAAAGCTGTTTGATGACTTGGTGTCCCCAGTTTCCTGATGTTTGCACAACTTTTGGGCAGTAAAGATGGTAAAAATGCCGCACAGCAGACAAGAGCCATGGCAATACCTTGTTGGGGGCAAAGGGTGGGGATGGCATAAGCAAAACTGGAGACATTTGCAACATGTGCGGTGTTGAAAGCATTCACTTGTAACCTACTCTTGAAAAGATTCAAAATAACTTCATAAAACCAACTCAAAGTGACCAAAAGAGGTTTTATGTTCCCTCGACAAAGAGAGTTGGAGAAAGAAAAGAAGGATGATGTGTACTCTTCCTTGGGAAGCCTAAAGAGTGAGGTATTCAACTATTTCTCCTTCCAGGGCTGGTGTCTTCTGGGGTGTGTCAGAATGAAAAGGCACTTGGGTGTTTGGGTGTGTGTATGTGTAAAAATGAGGCAGAAATAGAAGACACTAGAATTTTAGGCACTGTGTGGAAAGAAATGCAGAACGCCGTCTGCTCTGGCCGCTCTATAAAGATATCAACCCAGGAGGAGACAGCTGAAAAGCGCTTTTCCCAGCAGAGGTCTTCACAAGGGGCAGCAAAATCCCACAGGGAATAGGGACAATTTGCATAACAATATGCTGTTGCTTATCTGGGGACCCAAGGGATCAGATCCTCATAGAGAAAAATCCACAATTCTGAGTCCAGCCCATTGTAGAGACGAACATTGGTGTTCAGTTTGTGGGGGCAGAGGAGGGAGGACCCCCCCCCCCCTTCAGCATTACTTTGTCACAGGAAATCAATGAGACCCTCATGTTTCCTCTTCTCCAAAGCATTTGTTTTTCTATATTGGTGGTGGGTGGTGTCCTTTTTCTTTCTCCAGCTTTGGTACAGGTCCTCATAGGCACTTCCCATACTCCCGCCTCCTCCTAATTTTTGTTGTTTGTTTTGTTTTCATCTTTGGGGACCCACCTAACTCCAAAGTTTCCCCATTCCCTTTTTGCTTCACTATCCTGCCTTTTCATCCAGGCCAGTGAGTTGGACTGGTGCATAAGAAATTCAGTTCTCCATCTTGTGAACTTGGGAAGATTATCTTTATTCTTTCATGAAGATGAGTGGAGGGTCCATTCTCTGCTGCTCTAGGGGACACCAGTTTGCTTGCCATTCTTTTGAATTTGAAAGAGGCATGTCTCAGGGTGATATTTATCCCTGCTGTCTTGTTTTGGGAACCAGGTAGGGAGGCTGTTGAAGAAAGCCAAGAAAATCCAGAGAATGCAAAATTCTAATTCCACAAAATGCCAAATACTCATAAAGAGCAGGATTTCATGCTCCAAAGCTGCTACTGTTTATCAACAAGCAGTCCACCCGGTGTCAACACAAAGTTTTTTTGCCAAAGCACCTTGGCAAGGGCTAGATATAGAGGGCCTGAAAGAGAAGAGCACATGTCCTCCACTCCAACTAAAGATGAAGTAGGGGCTTCCCTGGTGGTGCAGTGGTTGAGAATCCATCTGCCAATGCAGGGGACACGGGTTAGAGCCCTGGTCTGGGAAGAGCCCACATGTTGCGGAGCAACTAAGCCCATGCACCACAACTACTGAGCCTGCGTTCTAGAGCATGCAAGCCACAACTACTGAGCCCATGCGCCATAACTACTGAAGCCCGCATGCCTAGAGCCCGTGCTCTGCAAAGAGAGAAGTCACCGCAATGAGAAGCCCGCGCACCACAACAAAGAGTAGCCCCTGCTCGCTGCAACTAGAGAAAGCCCCAGCGCAGCAACAAACACCCAACACAGCCAAAAATAAATTAAAAACAAAGTAAATAAATTTTAAAGATAAGTAAATAAAATAAAGATGAAGTAACGTTTGGCCATATTACTAGAAATATGGTGTTCAGAACCGAGGTGATGTGAAGATTCTGCTCGACTCTCCAAAGCGCTCAGTACACCTGGAGTTCCACATCATTTCTGGATGTCATAATTTAAGATATAGACAAAGAGAAAAGTTTAACAATGAGAGGCAATAAAATTTCACTTAGTACCTACTATAGACCCTGGATGATGGTAGATATTTTCAAATATTATTACCATTTTAATTATGAGAAATCTGAGGCTTAACCACAGAGCCATGACCCCACAGCAAGGTAAGTAGCTCATCCGGAATTTAAACTGACATCTGATTGACCTAATGGTCTAGCTCTTTGCACTCATGTATGTTTAGCATAGAGTGGTCAAGAGGTCAGAGGACTGAATTCAATGCCACAGGGAGAAAATCTGAAAGATATTAGACACTTAGTCTAAAAAGAGAGAAGCTTTATCATTAAATTTCAAAAGTCTGTTTTTCTTTATAAAGGTAATATAAGTTCGTTAATGCAAATTAAAAAATACTTGAAAAATAATAAAAATCACCCAAAGGCAAATAAATAAATAAATAAATAAATAAATAAATAAATAAAAGAGAGAAGCCTTGATGAGACAGGAAAGCTGTTTCTAAATATGTGAGCCATTTGCTCTGTGGCCGAAGCAGCAGATCTATTCTTTAAAAGTCCATAAGACAGAATAAGGACCAAAGAGTGAACATTTCATCAAGCAGATTTCTCTTCGACAGAAGGAAAGAATGCTCCAAGGGTGAGATGGGCTGCCTTATGAGATGGTGGGTTCCCCATCACTGTACATGTTCAAGAAAAGACCAGACACCACTTGGCAGAAATACCAGGGAAGTGAGGGGCTCATCGAGCTGGTCATTCATTTCACTTCAAGTCATATGAGTCTAAGACCAGCAGAAGTTTGGAGAGTTTTAACCTGTGACATGCAGATGGCTGCTGAAAACAGATTAAGATATCAGAGTCAAATATCAGAGACTTTGAAAGAACAAAGTTCTACAATTCTTCACGACCTTCCTCCCCTTATTGATTAAATAACGTTCTAGATATACTTTGACTATCTTGGAAAAATGCCATTCAACTGCATTAACACAACTGTTGCTAACAGATATATTTACATAACAGAACAGAATATACGGAACAATCAGAAGAGGGAGGAAATAGCGAGAGAGTCCTTCCTACATATGGTCACATGTCTATGGAGGCAGAAATTAAAAGTGTTCAACAAGCAGTCTTGTTTAAGTTATGACAAATGATGTTCTGACTTCCTAAGGGAGCCAAGGGTCTGAATTCCATCTCCATAGATGTGAACAGTGAATGACGGAACCATAAAAAATTAGAACAGATTGCTTGGTGGACTTACTGAATGACACATGGTTCACTGGCAGCAGAGTTGGGGCCACAACCTTCCTCAGACCTGGCCTTGAGGTACAGGACATTTTTCTACAACAATGCACCAAATTCATCCTTTTAAAACTGAACTCAAGAGGGAGGAGATATGGGGATATATGTACACATATAGCTGATTCACTTTGTTATAAAGCAGAAACTAACATCCCACTGTAAAGCAATTATACTCCAATAAAGATGTTAAAAAATAAAATTGAAAAAAAACACAAAAAACTGAACTTCAAGGAATCACAAGGCCCGAGCTTGGAATAGTCAGAACCAATGGGATAAAAGCCTAAAAGAAGACAGACAGTTACCAGAGCAGGTGCAGAGGTGCTTGGTGGAATTGCAGCCGTGGCTTTCCAAAACACAAAACCTTGGCTGAGAAAAATTTAAAAATGCTTCACCACTCAATTCTGTTGCCAAAACACTAACCAGTACCCGGGAGGGACAGTCATCCCAGCCTCAAGATAGCCTTAAGCCTCTTCTGCCTTTAGACAAGACTCCCCTATCTACCCAAACAGAAAGGTTTTGGTCTTTTCTGATTCTAAGAAATTAGAAGACATTCACATCTGAATTTTAATAATTAATTTTAAAACCTGCTTAGCATACAATTCAGTCTTGTCAAGTGAATTGCCATGAGCTCCTAAAGAACTATATAATTTATTCCTCAGCCACCCCTCAGTGTACAGACATAGGCATTTACTCCACAGGATACACTGAGCAGATGAAACAGTAATCTCATTTCATCTTCAATCATACTTCACTTTTCTGTGTGTAAATTTTAGGGAAATATTAGTTAATCAGAGCCCTGCTATCTAGCACTAATTCAAGCACAGTGGAGACGTGCTAAGCCACTAGACATGCCAGGCGCTGTCCCTGGGCACAGGCCAGAAGTCTTCCAGAGCACATTCTCTTTAGATAACAAAACAAGCTAATATTCTGGCTTTATTGAGAAATGTAGCTTGTCCAAGGGCTCTTCTATAAAAAATTACACTGATTTCCTACACTCGTATCAACATTAATCTATAAGATCCACTGTGGTTTACGACAACCTCTCTGAGCCCTAAAAGCCCTCATTCATTAATGATAGTCAATTTCACCCCGGCACTGTCTTACTATGGTGGAAAGGGGACTCCTGCACCTTTAGAAACATTTTTATCCATAAAGGTGGATCCTCAGTAACAAAGAAAAAATTGAATAGCACCCTATTTAGTTAGTAGAACTTTTACTGTCTAAAAACAAAGATAGTTGAATTGCAAAAAAAAAAAAAAAAAAAAAAAAAAAGCCTTCATCTCACCATCATATCAATTTCTCTTTTTGCCCATCACTCAATCTTATCCTTTACTTTGGCTCTACTGAATCCCTAGCTCTCTGGAACGATTCATCACTGCCTTGGCATGATCCTACTGTCCTCTAAACTTCAATCACTCATAAAAGCACTTTCATATTTTTTGCCATTTTTACACATTACCTATAATAGTATTTATTTAATACTTTATGGATATTGACTCACCTCTTTTTTACTCCCAATAAATTTATTTTTAAATGACACTTTTTATTACCATTATGAATGAGAACCAATGCCACTTGCCTTAGATAAAGGGAAGTAATACAGATAAAAGTCAATAAAAACAAAACCAAAAAAATTAGCTAAACTTTGGCTAGATACTGTTTCCTGCCAAAGCATATTTATTCAAAAGGGAGATGAAGCAAGTGTGAGAGAGGTGTTAAAGACAGATTAGCACCAAACTGATACCTTGGCCCAGTTAGAAGGACTAAAAGAAATTTTACATGGAATTATTTCCTCCTTACCTGATTTAGTGTTATTAAAAGCTAAGTTTGGGTACCACTTAAAAATCACCTGGCTGCCAACTTAAAATCATCCCATGTACCAGCAGCAGCCTGCAGGTATACTTGAGAAATAGTGAGTTAGCTGATACAGGTGTGGGAAATGCACATCACACACAGAAAGGAGGGCAACCTGTGTGATGGAAAGAAGGCTGGAGGGAAAAGATTGATCAGTTGTGGGAGAGGAGATGGAGGAAAGTTTGCTACATGATTTGTAAAGAGTTGGAAGTTCCTAAACCAGCAGAAAATTCATGAGTTTCCCCTGGTGGAGGAGAGAACAAAAATATATCAGCAGTAGGTTATGAGCTGCCATGAATTTCTCTGTTTTTCATCTTTAAACATGGAAAATGATACTGAAATACTACAAAAGTACACTCTGTGGTAAATCTGGCTTTTGATATTGATTAACATTAGCATGTACTTTTGAAACTAAATTACACACAGAAAGAAAGAGAGAAGAGATACAACCACCATATCTTCCCACCCTAGAATAAATTTCAAAACAGTATGATGTATGTGGAATAGAGATCAAGTTGGCAGAAAAGGGAAAGGAGCATTAGGAAGGTAAAATAAATAGGTGCAGAGAAACTGTCACACAACCAAATTGAGGATCAGTCTTTAATTAGGGACAGCAAGCTTGAAAGCCTCCTTGTAAATGTCTACCTAAACCAACCACATGTTGGTTAACACTGAGACACACAAACTGATCAATAGTACAAAACAAAAGGGCTCAGGTATGCATGTAGAGTCATACATCATTTCAATAAATTATGCTGTGTGTAAAGACAGGGTTTTTTTTAGAACAATCATTCTGGGATCAAGAGCTAAATCATTTCAGCCACATCTTGATTTCTGCAAAACTCGGCAGGAATTATGAGGCTTAACAGCATCCTGACAATTAGCATATTATAAATACAAAAATGATATATTAAAGGGAGAGGAGGAAAAAAAGGCCAGCGTTTTACACCTACAGTAATATAATTCCACTACTTAATGCAAAGTAACAGGCCTCAGAGTGTTTGGGATCCTCTTGTATGGTGTTATCTTCTCTATCAGTAAATGAGACTATGTGAACAGTACAACCTATAAATAATTCAAGGCCTGAGATGGCAATTATAGAACCATGCACAACTAGCATGAATATTTTATGAAGGCTAAAACAGCCCTCAGAATGAATCATGGAGAGATGAACACACACACACACACACACACACACACACACACACACACACACCACACGGGCAGTTGTGGCCAAATTGTATTCCAAGACAAGGTTTCTCTTTGATCCCTGGCACACCTTTATTTTACAGAAAGAGTGCCCATAGTTATATATTTATCCTTTCTCGAATTTATTTCTTAAAATCCAAACACAGAGGAATGGAGGAGCAGACTTGCCAATAGGGTAGAAGAGCTTGAAGTAGAGGAAGAACAAGCCATTTTTAACCTGAACTTGTGCAGAGAATTCTGAGTGATTTTTTTTTTTTTTTAACCTCTCCAAATGGACTCTACAAAAACCATAGAGTTCCAATGCATCAAAATTGAAACTGAAACCAGTATCACTTCTTTGTGACTCAAGCAAGAACACATCCTACACGAAAACTTCCCTGGTATAAATAAGCTTTTATTTCTAATTATTCCTTGAGGAATACCTGTAATTCCTGCTTTCACTACATTTATAAAACAAAACAAATATTACTGAGCCATAAGCCTGAGCAAACAAGGTACTATATTTAAAGAAGAAGCCCAGATGTCATACTTTACTAGGAAATGAGCAAAACCACAAGTCCTGTGCTGCTTCTGTAACCAAAGGATGTACACAGCTGAAAAAAATGAAATCATAAGAATTCATGTCCTGTCCTGATTTCTCTATGCAACGTACTTGCACTATCTGAATAAGAGTTAATATTCATTTGAATTTTGCAGAGATTAGTATTCATCTTTTTCACCCGTCTCTTATTTACACATACCCAGATAATATCCATGTGGTTAGAGAAGCACTACTGCCTTCCTTGAATCAATTTTGCATAATCCACTTTCTTAATTACAACCTAAAACTTTTCAGGCTTTTCCCAGTTCCTTCATACAAGAGCTCTAGATTTCTGATACTTTTGGTATGAATGTGGGCATTTTTCACCTGATTACAACAAAAACAATGGACCTTGAGAACTCTAGGACCTTATTATAGGAAAGAACTTCAGAGATCATCTGGCCCAACTCCTTCACTTTGCAGATGAGAAAAGTTTAGCAGCTAAAAAATGTTCCAGAGCAGCGGTCCCCAACCTTTTTGGCACCAGGGACCAGTTTCGTGGAAGACAGTTTTTCCGAGGACGGGGTTGGGGGGCTGATGGTTCAGGCGGTAATGCAGGCGATGGGGAGCACTGGGGAGCGGCAGATGAAGCTTTGCTTGCTGGCCCGCCGCTCACCTCCTGCCGTGCGGTCCTGTTCCTAACAGGCTGGTACTGGTCCATGGCCCGGGGGTTGGGGACCCCTGTTCTAGAGCATCTTCAATATCACATGACTAGTTGAAACAGTAGGACCAATAATAAGATATAAGAATATTAGCCACAAAAAGAATCAGTAACAACGTCAGGTATTTACAGAGAGCTTGCAAAAAGGCAGGCACTGTGCTTTGCAGGTTCTGTCTCCTTTAGCCTCTCAATACCTCCAATGGGTAAGTACCATTACTGTCCCCATTTAAAGATGAGGAAACAGAGGCTTCAACAGGTTAAGAGTATCTTCTACCCTCAATCCCATGACCCTTTCCATCGGCCGTACTCTTCAGCAAGCTACTGCTGAATTCTCTCCTTAAGCCTCAGCTATGAGAACCTTTAGGACATAGAACCATTGATTTTTACCAGAGACTTCCTAAGTGTGAGACACAACGTGTTCCATCTTACTGTACCTGCTGCTTTGTAGGACCTCCGAGGGCAAAAAAAAAAAAAAAAAAAGGAAGTTGCTATAACCTGCACCACAAGAACGTCAAGAAAAACAATACCTTTCCATAAAATATTTGGCATTCCCCTATTATTCAGTTTTAAATGTCTGAGCCACTGCTCCACTGGGTGTGCCCCTCGTGTTGGATTTGAGGCATAACTATAAAGCCCAAAGCTATAAACTGAGACACCACCTACCACAGCAGCCGATAGGCAGGCTAGTATTGTGTTTTAATAGCCCTCTTTGGGTTTTATTAACGCAAAGGAAATAAAAGTAGTATGAGTCTCCCTCTCTCCCTGCTCATGCCCAGTTCTGGATTTTAGTGTCAGGAGGATAACAGCCGCAGGTCTTTTTTACACTAGTGCCCTAATCTGCTATAAACAGAATTATCGTGTTTGCTATTTTCTTTTAGGTGCTCACTCCAAAATATGCCTGGATCTAGACCACAGTTCAGAGAAATACACTGTGATGTTGTAAGAGTGTAAGGAATAAAGTAAACCATTGGCTTTTGGCACGTACTTCCTTTAAGCCTCTCCCTGTGCCACCTCCTTTTCCCACTGCACCCAGATTTCACTTCAGAGCTTCCATCCCGCACTTCCCAGCCCAAGCCTGAGAAGATGTTCTGAAAAGGAAACCCAAGTAACTGACTAAAAACCACTCTCTGGACCCTTGCCTCTTTTCTTCCTATAGACTCTCAGCAGCTGGAGTGTCATTTATTATTTACATGCACCTGAATGGGTTAATCTTTTCTTTTCTTTATTTTGACAACCATGTTTATCTTTCGAAAAGGCTAGCAGAGGCGCAGTGTGGCACTGCAGTGCTAACTGCTAACACATGGGCTGTGCTGTATCTCGGCAAAAATTTCTTTCATACTTGTGCAGGCACCTCCGCCAAGATCAACACCATGAGTTTGATTTTCTTCATCATGAATTGACAGCTTATTTATCTCCATGGAAGAACTTTTTAAGCCCTTTAGTCACCCAGGCAACTTAGGAGGCATTCAGCTGACTGTTCAAAAATATTATTATAGCTTCATAAGAAATAGAGACTAAATAATTTCATTCCGATTAGGCTGTTCTCCCTTTAAAGAGACATTTTGTTGACCCTGAGTTATGACGATACCCAAATACTACAAACACATGTGCACACACACCCTTTTTAATTGATACTTTATTTCGAAGACCTTTTTAGACCTAAGTCTATGCTGCAAGTACAAAGTTTGGTGATGATACACTCTTTCCATGGATTCCCTTTCCAGTAATGCTCAGGAAGCCTCATTAGAATAATTAGAAAAGAAGTCATTTCCGTTTGTCATATCTTGCTATGGAAATAATAGCTTCAGATGCCCGTAAAACCAACAAGAAATAGAACTCAAATGCCAACCCCTGAGTCACAGTGGAAAAGAACATAACCCCACGTGGCTGCTGTATGGAACCCAAACCAAGTGCAACTCTGTCGGGCAGCTCTCCCTTTCAGAGGGAGCTCACTGCTGCTCCTGGAAGAAGTTTAAACAAATGTGCAAGCAGAAAACGACCCAGAAAATACTAATAAATTGAGTACGCAAATGCAGAATCCCAAAAGTATTTTCACCAGTAATAAATCACCCGCAATTTTCCAACTAAAAGGAGTAGCCTATTGACCTGTTATCGGGTGGGGACAGATTTGTATGTATAACCATCAGCAAAAAAAAACCTGTAAATGAGCGTGAGAAACTGACATGGGGAGACAGAGAGGCGAGAGAGCAAGGTTTACTGGATAGATTGGAGTGATTTCTGACTACAGAGCCTCCCAGGTCTTAGCTGGCGCCCCAATTCTCTACGAGAACATCTCCAATTAAGACACTAGTTTCTGGTATTGACTTCCACATAACAATAGCCACAAGAGAAAATATTTACTGCATGCATACTGTGGGCCAGGTGTCCTGCTACATATGCTTTATCTCATTTAATCTCATTATGTCATTTCATCCCCACAACAACCCTATAATGTAGGTACATACTATTATTGCCTTTATTTTTCAGTGAGGAAGCTGAAGCTCAAACAAGTTAAATAATTTGCCTAAGAGCACCCATTTCTACTATTAGCCAGCCTAAATTTCTTCCCATACTCCAAGAATCCAATAAATGGAAGAAAAACATAGATTCCCATCATTCCAAATCTGAAACTAAAACACAGTTTTTTCTGTCCAGTCTATATTCCATGATTCACTCTTTCTGGATTTCTACCATCCTTTCTGCCTTGTTATGATCAGATATGTCCCTTCTGTTGCCTGAATGTTTTGTGTGTAAATATCTGACTAGGATGGTTGGTGTGTACAGTATGAAACCAGGCAATTAAATAATATCAATGGTCATAATGGTGAACATATAAACTGGAGGCACCTCATATGTCTTCAGTGTGGTCAAAAAACATTCAGTCTTACATAGCATTTGTAAGTACACACACCCAAGGGAGAATTGCATGCATCAAGGTGAGTTTGGCAAAGAAGCTGTCCCGAGAGAGGCAAGTTCAAGTGGAAATGCCCTTGTGTACTTCTACCTGAGTGTTAATGAACGGGAGAAAAGAAGGACACAGAGCAAATATTACAGAGACCCAACAGGAAGAAGCTTATGTAGAAAAGCACATCACATGAAAGGCGAGGCTGAGAAAAATAAAATCGCGTTCAAAAGTTTCAGGAAGTTTGAGTTTATTAATGAAGAGAGAAAAAAAACAGAGAGGAGGACAATCTAGCACTTGATCAGCGCCAGTGGTTCTACAATGAGTTGCAAATATGAATAATTCCTAAGGACTCAATAAGATTGTGAGACACTTGAGGGCAAAGACTGGGCCATGTGCCTTCTTTTCTCTCTCCTGAACGAGGCTCCCTGGAACATCAGGGCAGGAAAGGCAGTTAGAGATTCCACAGTACAATCACCTCGTTTTACACACGAGGATATGGGGTGCGGATGGGTTCAATGACTGTCCCCAAATCACACAACTAACTCGTGACAGGAAGTTCAGCCACCAACAAGAATCCAGGCCTGTTGACTCCTTACCCTGTACATTTTCCAGACTGCCCTGCTGCCTCGATAAACACTCCCAAGCTCTGGGGGCTCTGAGAAAGGACAGAAGAGAGGGTCTGGTGTACCTCAGGAGTACGGAGGTCCTCCACCACACTGTCCCTGCCATCCAAGCCTTGCTCAACAGGGTTTCAAACAAGAGAAACTGCAGCTTTGGAAAAATGGGTAAGGATACCGTGAAAGCTCAAAGTTAACGATCTTTAAATGAGGAGGGCTACTTGGAAATATGGAGGAAAGAAAAGTTTGAAGGATTTATTATCAATCTGGCCATAAAGACAATTAGGTAAGATGTAACACATGCTGTTTGTAAATATACACACTTGTATATTGCCACGTTTGTATGCCCAGCGCTGTATTAACATATGTACATATTTGTTCAACAGAATCCTTCAAAGTCCTCTCCCTTAGAGTCACTTTCAGACATTTCTCAAACATGATGCAGATCAAAATGCAATATACAAAGTCAGGTAATGTCCCCAGCATCAAATTAAAATAGCTAACTGGCCAACAGATGGCAGCTAAAGCAAATCACTTGCCGATTTAAATAAGAACCGCATTCGGTTCAGTTGCGCACATTTTTCTGGACAGAAGTTGACTGCTAAATGAAATCAACTTCAGAGCCCAGTTGCTTGTAGTACGAAGGGGAAATTACAAAAAACAAAAATGCCTCCTTTGTTCCTGGAACCTGGGGTGATTCACAAGCACGGACATCCCCAGGTCTACTGATTTTAAATCACTAAGGTAGAAATGTCATTCACCCAGGAGATTATTGATTAAAATAAAGAACAGGAATGTTTTCTGCATGAACCTCACTTCTGGCGGCAATGTTAACATCGTTTAGATACTGAAAGGAAAGAAGAGGGGGAAAACAAAACAGCAGAGAGAGGAAGGTTCAGAGCAGTCACATACTAGGAATAAATAACACAAAGAAGCTTTCTGGCCTGAGGATAGAGGCAGAGGTTGGCATTATTTTACATTAGAAACACTTCGTATTCAAAACGGTAATTGATAGCAGTGAAGTGTTGGGGAAAAGAGCCACTTGCGCGCAGGCAGCCTGCCCTGCCAATCAAACTCAACCTTTCTTTGAATGAATAAAAGCTTCATTGCCCTATTATGCTGATACAGTCAGACAGAACTAAAGTAGCCTGTTTGTCAAGTTTATGTGCACTGCCCCAAGCTACTTAGATTCTGACGCTTAAATAATTCCCTCAAAATCGGCCATGAGTTTGGATACAGTTCTCTTTTTTTACCAGCACAGTATAAATTTTACCTTGGAGTTGACCGGCACTGGCTAAAGATGGGGGAGGGGGCGCAATTCTCCCTCGTTTTAGTAGCAGGAGGGCATTTGGCTGTCTTTTGTTTAGAATCCGCAGCACTGAAGTGTTCCGCACAGAGTGTGTGTGTGCTGCGGGCTGTCTGAAGCCGGCAGACATTTGCCAGATTCTGTATTCCCAGCTCTACAGGAAGTCAGTGTAGAGAAGTGTCTCCATCGCCTCTCTTGTCGTCAGGGATTTGGGGTAAATAGCACCAAACCTTGCCTGCTACTAAGTGATCAATGAACACTGAAGGGCCTGGGGGGACTTTTGCTTCCGAGGTCCCAATCCTTCTCTGCCTCCAGCACCACATCAGTGCTTTGGGCACCGGAAGGTTATACAGCGCCCCCATACCAGCAATGCAGGAATCCTGAGGAGGGTCTTTAGACACTGAGGGCAGCAGGGGCCCAGGAGAGCTGAAAAGGAATCTGTCCCGCCTGCCTTCACAGGCCTATGTGCCCTTGCCTTCCCAGTTGCCTCTGCTTAAAAATGCATGTGACAAAACTGCTTTGTATTTGCAAAGAAGGAGTCGTGGGTAACAGTGAACAGCAACTGGGTTGGAAATAGATTTATCAGGCTTCAAGGATTATTGTTTGCTGAGAGATGGTACACACATTACTATTTCACAGTTCAGCTATGACATTATTAACCTACTGTGCAAGGATTTTATTGCCAGATTGGTCCATTTATCAAAAATAAGAGAAACTCAAAACCCCATAAGGAAGTTAACATTTCAGTCAGCCTTGGCTTTCACTTAACGCCATTAATCTATTTACGTAAGAGCAAGAAATGTTCATTTAGTAACGTCTCTCCGTTTGGTATAAAAGCTGCAAGATGGTACTGGATGCAAGCATGTGAATGTCATGCTCATTGTCACAGGAAAAATGAGTGTCTTCTCCTTAAGATGAGTTGGAGTCCCCAGAGCCTGCCACATCTTCTGGGTTGCCATGTGCTAGAAGCTTGGTGCTTAACCAGCAAAGGGCTAAATCCAAGTATTGAAACATTTAAATGCTCAAGCTGGAAAGAGAGGTGTGGAGAAAGGTGGACACTCCTAATTATTTTGTGACAATACACAGACAAAGATATACCAAGTTTCTTAAATGAAAAAAATTCTTATCCAACCTTATCACAGCAAAGAGCCCTTATAATAAAAAAGGACAGGAAAGTGGTGGCAAACAACTCAATAATTCATAGAGATGCAATTGATTTTGGACTACAAAGATAGCGGTCTTTTGACGTATCTTCTCCAATAGGAGGTTTCACTAACACAGGGATATTCGTGGAGCAATACACACGACCATGTCACACATTGTCGAGTACCCAGCACTACATGTACACCCCAAGATGTCACATAGCCTTGCTGTTCATGCTTGAATCTGCATGACGGTGTTAGAAATTTACTTCTCTGTGGGTAAGGACACAGCCCTTGAAAAAAAAAAAGGAGGTGGGCAAAATGACTCTGTTTCCACTCCTCAATCTTTTCTGTTTGTTTTCTCCTTCGTTCTTTTTGTTTTATTATTTCTTTACAGAGAAGACAATCCACAAGCTCATAAAATGCCTGCAACCACTAACATTGATCCTATCAATCTTTTTTTCTTCAAAAAATGTGATGTTGGAAAAAGTGAAGGTAGGCCATCACAAAATAGAGGGACACTCATTTATGGTAGGTATACGTGTATGTGTATATATAAGTGCATACATGTATACATCCTCCCTTCACTTTTATATTTATACACACACACACAGCAGTGTAGATAAACATGCTCAAGCTATATGGGTAGTTAAAAAACATTCAGCAAGCCCTACTGAGCTCCTCCTATAGAAAAGGTACTGTGTTCGGCCATGTGATATGTACTCCATCAATGGTAGCCTTGAATCAGTACCAGTAACTGTGCTCAGTATCTTAAAAAATTACTGTATTCAATCCTCATAACAATCCCACAAGAGTAATTAGCCCCATTTTACGAATGGGGAGGCTAAGGCTGGGTAGGTGACGTAGCTTGCCCAAACCACACAGCTGATAAGCTGCAGAGCCTGAGTTCTGCCTGCCTCCAAAACCTGGTAACCCCTGTGGCATTGTGTAAGGAATCAGGGAGGACACTACAATAAAGAAGACGTGGCCCCTGTCCTGGAGGAGCTCACAGTCTGGCAGAAAAGCCACATACACCATGAACTAACAAGGCGGAAACCAACCAGCTTCATTTCAGCAGGGTAAAAAGTTAGGGGGTAGCTCAGCACTGACTGGGAGCAGAGGGGCCTTCCTGGAGACTGTGCACTTCAGCACATACACACATCCCACCTTCCTCTAGGACAAACCTGCCACAACAGCTACACAAATGCCCTGTGCCTCTGAAAGTTTCTGGTACAACACTGTCATCTGTTAACATTTTCTCCCCTGAATGTTTATGTCACTGCTCTAGTATTTTCAGAAGCATTTGGTTCATGGAATAGAATAGCTGCAGTGATACTAAATCAAGTCTCATCCATTTCAATTATTAGGAGTCAACCTAGGCAAATACGGTAAGTGAGGTGCCATCCACATTTGGGGCTGATCAAGCTGGTGGATAGTGGTTCTCTTGGGTCTGTGATAGGGAGAAAATCAGCTAACAACACCCAGGCTTCAGGGGAGTTGGAAGAGCAGAAATGGCACACATAATAATTACTACCGCCATGTTATCGGAGGTTTATTGAGCATGTGTTATGGGCCAGACGCTCAGCTAGCATTTTGCCCACATCTGCTCATAAAATCCTTCTAACTCCTCTGTGGGCAAGATACCGGCTCCTTTACAGACAAGGAAACAAGGCCCACAAAGTCTGGGCAAGTCCCTTACGTGCTGCACTGCCGAGTGGCAGCGCTGGGACTCAAACCCAGGTGTGCCAAGCTCCAAAGTCTGTGTTCTTAATCATTATTCTCTGCTGCCATGATGTTCTATATCTTTTTTATTTTTCTCTTCCTAGCATAGTAAAATGTCAGCAAATGTGTGCTTGAATCCAGCGGGTCTACTATGCAAAGTACGTATTGAAGTACTTCTCCCCCGTGCTGTCCCCAGGACTCCACAGCCCCCACTCCACGCACAGTTTGAAGGAGGTCGTTCTAAGGCAGGAGGAAGAGAGGAAACAGGCCTAGGAAGCTGGCCTTACCGCAGCGCTCAGTGGGAACGGAAAAGAGTGCTGCCGCCGGTGCCCAACTCTCCCGTCCTGATCCTTAAATGGGACGCATCAAGCTTGCCTTCCAGATTACCTGAAAGGATATAGCTGTTATCTGTGCGGCCTCTTAGAAGAAAAGTCATAATCTGAGGTATTTCTGTCATCAGCGTGTGGCACTGGAAAAGCAGCAGGGACCAGTAGCAAAACCATACACTTTAGAAACCCAACAGACGTGTGTTGCGTTGGCAAATCAAGTGCTGGTCTAAAGCCAGATGCTCTGTGTCTTCCAGCAATACTCATCAATAACTGACAAATTCCATGCTATTTTCTGAAGTATAACATTCCAAGTTAGATGGATGGGCATTTGCTTTGCATTGGGACTTTCAAGTCCAAAAGATTCACAAACACATTCCTCAAATTCAAGCATTTCTGTTCCGATTTGGGGATAGAGGAGGGTGTTTGCTGTGGGGAACTCCAATCCCAGAGCCTATGTCTATCTGAAACTAAATTCAAGTAAATGATGTTTCTGTTTCTCTTTCAAAATAAAAAAAAATTTAACCCTCATCCAACATCTTTATAAGGTAGTGTTGCTTAACCACTAGGAGATTAATTATAGCCACTTTGGGAAAATGAATACTTGTTTGAGTTCCAAAATATAGAGAGGATGGAATATTCTCTTTACAAAAGAAGACCTTGCATTTCAGAAGGAGACACCATCAATGTAGAAACCTAGATTTTTCAAAGATCCCAATTTCAAATAGCCTCTTTCTGGTACACTGGCTGGCAAAAACAAGTTAGTACTTAATAAACATTTGTTTTCAATGACTGAGCAAATGAATGTCTTCTGTTCTGTTCTCCTAATAACTTTACATGGATTTATAAGACCACACGTCCCCATTTTGATGTGATCACTATGATCAACAAAATTAGCAGGTGCATGTATTTCTGCTAAGTGATAACAGTCAGGCCAATGATACAGCCTTTATTAATCATGTACAAATCGAAATTTACCAAAATTTACCATAGTTTAATTTCCCTAGATTTAAAAAAATAAAAGAGGTTTCAATTTATACATAGTTCCCTCAGAACCAGCCATTGTACCTATTAAAGTATACCTGTAATGTTGTAGAATTAGTGAGCTTTACGTTCAGGCTTGTCTCTGGAGTGTCCTGTTGATCAGAAATGGTTTTAACCTAATTTTCATATGTACTAACTTAGATCAATATCCTTATAAATTTTTTGAGACAACTCTGAAGAAAAGCTTATAGGGAAATTACCTCTTTGAATAACCACCTTCATGGGCAGATTCTACCATCATCCCAACCAGCTCCTCTGTGGTCAGAAGCTCCTCTTACACTCCTCTGTTTATTTTCACTCTAACCCGGTACTCTAGAAGTGATTTTTCACTCCATTTTTTTTTTTTTTTTAATTTTATAGCTACTTTATTTATTTATTTATTTATTTATTTATTTATTTTTGGCTGTGTTGGGTCTTCGGTTCGTGCGAGGGCTTTCTCTAGTTGCGGCAAGTGGGGGCCACTCTTCATCGCGGTGCGCGGGCCTTTCACTATCGCGGCCCCTCCCGTTGCGGGGCACAGGCTCCAGACGCGCAGGCTCAGTAGTTGTGGCTCACGGGCCCAGCTGCTCCGTGGCATGTGGGATCTTCCCAGACCAGGGCTCAAACCCGTGTCCCCTGCATTAGCAGGCAGATTCTCAACCACTGCGCCACCAGGGAAGCCCCACTCCATCTTATATCGTCTAGTGGGATTCACTTTGGTGGGAGATCAAGTTATGAAATAATATATTTAAAGCTTTTCATATTTATGATTCAAAGGGGAAGAAAAGTCTAATCTTGAGCTCTAAAATGTGTGTCAACAAATTTCCAAGGTCCAAGGTGAAGAATTATTTCTGTTTTGCCTCAATATGAACTGCAAAATTCAAATGATTAACCTTACTACTGGGTGCTCTGTTTCCAGGGGAAAGGGGAGAATAATTTCTCCGCTTAAATGTCTAAATTGGACTGCATGGAGGGGTGCTGGCAGGTGAGGGCTCAGCAGAAGTCACATCCTTTTGCCCTCAGAACCTTACAGATTATTTATTTGATCGAAAGAGAGCCACAAAGACAACATATATTAACAGTTCCTACTTCTGAGGGGTTTTTTTTTCCCATTTTTCTCTCTTGGTTGAAGAAATAAAAGAGGCTCTTAAAATTCACTCTTTTTTTTCTTCTGTGTATGTAGAGTGTGCAATCGATGTCTGAGTTAAAATCAAAATATCATAGTATTGACTATGGCTCGCATGTAACATGGTAAATAAAATGTAAGTGGGCCTAATTGTTCTCATAAAAAGTTCTGTACATTCCTAAGGGGCAAGTCCATGCACCAAGTCTAGAGATATGAAGCTAATAAATCTGCATAGCTACAGAAAGTGTTCACACCCGATGTGCTAAATTTGTTCAGTGAGTTGGCAGAAAACATTTTCTATGACTATATCTTCTCAATTTAAAATTTATACCTCCACCGGATCCCAATAAAAATTGACAAATTATATTAAAGACCATGGAACTGGTACTGATACCTTTCTGAAGAGAAAAGTTTGCAATTGGAAAAAAAATAGTAACCAAAAAGGTTTGATTTCTGTCTCTATATGAATTTGCTTCAGTGTATTTCTGCTAGTCCTCCTTCACCTCTCCCACAATCAAACTCTCCTCAGGCCTCACCCACTGCAGAAATAAGCACCACCACCTCCACCTATGAACCTAAGATTCTCTTCCTCCTTCTTCCTCTCCACTTTCCCACCAGATTTTCCTCCTGCTGCCCTACCCTGCATAGATGTGTCCTTCTCCTAATCAACACAAGTAGAATTTTCTTTCTTCTATTTCTCCCACCAATACGTTGAATAATTCTCTTCCTTTGCTGCCCTCTTCTCACCAATGTCTCAAGTCATCAAATTCCCAATGACTGTGTTAGAGCCTTTCTCCAAGCGTGTACCTTACTGAGCAAGATCTGATCGCATCACTACCAAAAACTACCTTGATTTCCCAGGACCTCAAACCTCACCTTTTAGAAAGTGACCGGCATTCTGTAATGCTAATTCAAACGCTTAATACAATAAGCCTGCCTGCCCGTGGAAGGCATTCAATAAATACTTGCTGAATGAACCACTAGTATCCAAATCAATAGATGGCAGCGGTGGTGGCGGGGTGGGGGTGGGTGGATTTGCAAGCAGAAAATGGCTGAAAGGAAGGATGCTGGAAAATTCTGCTAAAGATAATATTTAAGCTTAGCTTTTCAGTTGGAACAGCTGAAGGTATTCACATGGTCTTTCTACTTTGATTTCTTAAGGTTAAATTTTTAAAGTGAATTTGTTCAAGTCTCAGTAATTGCTCTATTGCCAAATGTTGTATACCCAAAGAGGGGAGTGAACCCTCAAAAATGTTGGCAAAGATGAGTAGAAACCTTGAGAATAAATGCATCTAAGGCAAGTATGATGCTGACGCAAGAAAAGAGAAATTTAACCTCTGCTATCCCTAATTCATTAGGGATAGTTGGCATCCAATGATTCCTAGAATTTAGAGCTGAAGAGTCTCATCAATTACTTGCTCAAACACTCCCATTTTGTAGATCCAAGACGCTGATGGATAAAGGGAATTCGTGAAAAGACACAGAGTGAGCTACTGGCACAGCCAAAGCAAAATCTAGGTCTTCTCTACTCACTTTTGTTACTCTTCTTCTTCTGTTAATTGGATACAATATATTCGCCCTTCTAATTCCCCAGGTTGTTGTGAGAATGAGTAGAAAGAAAATATATATGCTAGATGCAAAAGAACATTGCAAAGCAAAAACTTTCACCCGAGGAATATTATAAGGGGTCAAACAACATTGGATTTTTCCCTAAATGATGTACTTATATAATTTTTAAATTGTTTAATCCCTGCTGTTCAGGTCACAAAGCCTTTACTCTTTGTAATAATAATGACTGTTTTCCTACAAAGAAAGTCAAAGATCATCTCCATTTGCTCATTCATTTAAAAACCCTTATCCCACATGTGACACCAAAACAAATAGCCACGAACCACTTCTTTGTGCTTCTCAGAACTGTGCAAACTTCCCAACAAGCCCATATTAGTTTCTTGTTTTATTTCTTTTCTAAAGACACAGGAAAAAGGGATATCATATCCCACTCCTGGGCATATATCCAGAGAAAAACGTGGTCTGAAAGAACACACGCACCCCAACGTTCACTGCAGCACTGTTTACAATAGCTGAGACATGGAAGCAACCTAAATGTCCACTGACAGAGGAATGGATAAAGAAGATATGGCACATATATACAATGGAATATTACTCAGCCATAAAAAGAATGAAATAATGTCATTTGCAGCAACATGGATGGATCTAGAGATTGTCATACTGAGTGAAGTAAGTCAGACAGAGAAAGAGAAACATCGTATGATATCACTTATATGCAGAATCTTATGATAAAAATGAACCTATTTACAAAACAAAAACAGACTCACAGACTTAGAAAACAAACTCATGGTTACTGGCGGGGAGGGTGGGAGAGAGGGATAGTTAGGGAGTTTGCGATTGACATGTACACACTGCTATGTTTAAAATGGATAACCAACAAGGACCTACTGTACAGCACAGAGAACACTGCTCAATATTATGTAACAACCTAAATGGGAAAGAAGTTGAAAAAGAATCACTTTGCTGTACACCTGAAACTAACACAACATTCTTAATCAACTGGACTCCAATACGAAATAAAAAGTGATTTAAAAAAAAAAAAAGACACGGGCCTTTTTCCTGTCTAAACCTGGGACTCCTATAGAATTATGTTACATACCTCAGTCATTTCTTTCTCATTGTTACAAATGGAGACAAGTACTGAAAGCAGCATTATAGTAGTTTCCTCCGGGTTACTGTATATTCAATACTTCTATTTATACTTTTCATTTTGTCTGCTGCCTTTGTTTTTGGTCCCTCCTCCTGCCCCTACCAACCTGCTATTGAGTCTGGTGTCAAACAGATGAGAGTTTTATATTCTGCAGCAGAAATTATGCCATTTTCTCTTGACTTGGGGATGGATCACTCTTGAAGGTGCAGGTTTTCTGTTTAACATTTTTAAATAAAACTTGATAAGCTTTGATGGCATTAACTCTGCCCTCCTTTTAGCCAAGCCTTCATGACATGATTTAGTGCCACTTAGCGTCACTGCTGTTTCTCTGCAACCTGGGCTAGTGCGTATCTCATTACGGGCATTCAAAGGGCCACTATTCGTTTCCTCCCCCTGACTGAAATGTTAAAATGTTAAAGACAAATAAAAATTTGGAGTACAAGACAGACTTTCTGTCCATTCAGGAAGCTAATCCCCAAAACAAACTAGTACACTGTAGTCTCTTTTCCACAAAAGAATCACAAACTACTCTGAAGTCAGGGGACATTAAAGCTCATCATTTCCCACTGTTCACACTCAGTTTTGGGTTTGTGCTTGTCTTTGTTTGAACACAACCATGGTTTCTGATTTGGGGGGAGTGGAGTGGCATTTTTTAAACCCCATGTCTCCCTCTTGCCACTGCTTTATTTTGGCTTTTTAAGACCCCATTCCTGTGTGTTGCCAACTTCTGAAGTTAGAAAACCCAGTACAATGAAAATTGATTTCAATAGGAATTACATACCCATAACTGTGGGAAGGAGCTCAACCTTCTCCTGTGGTAGCAAAATCCTCTTCCTTTCTTATTGATACATATGTGTGCATTTTCCCCCTAATGCTCATTCTCTGCAAACAAAAAATAAATCTCCCCAGCAGCTCTCCCCTGTTATTTTTTCTTTGGAATCAAAGTGGACTCAGTGCTAAAGACTGGCCGTTGTCAGAGCCACCACTTTCCCAAGTCTCATCTTTGGGCTAATCGTTTTCACTGGTATTTTTCCTTCTTAGGGCCAGCTAAATAGTGCATTTGTGTGTGTTTGTGTATACGTGCGCTTATATATGTGTGTCCATGTATGAATACACATGTATATATGTGTACTTATATGTGTGTGTTTATGTGTATGTATGTATACACTGTACATTTGCTTTTACACAGTAATTTGCTATTCTTGGCTCAGTAAATTCTCCTTGGAAATGTCCTGAATATTCAACTCCCTCTTACTCTATAGCTTTCCAATTCTTATGGACTAGGAATATGTGGGGGGATTTTAGTTTCCATTCTTCTTGCCTCACTGAAAAACAAATGAAGCAAAGGGCAATATTGGCTTTATTTTTATTTTACTTTGAAATATTTGTTTGTTTGTTTATTCATTTGTTTATTTTTGCCAACTGGTGACTATTCAATCAAAAGCTCCCCTCATTGTGTATATACAGTCAACCTAGCCTTTATTGATTTTATTCACCATTACTGTGATTGTGCAACATACCAGGGAATATTATCTTCCAAAGAAACCCCTCTATTTTCTTCCTACACACACACACACACACACACATACACATTTACAGTTCTGCCTGATACATTTAATATTCTGTTCAATACTATTTCCTTCTTCCACCTATATACCATCTAATTCAGCATGAGTGATGAATATTATTTTCCCATTTCACAGGTAAGAAGGAAAAAAGTTACGGTGGAAGGATCAACAGACCTCTCAGAACTTGGCCAAGGTTGGAATCTGTTTCTTTGGTGCATAAACAGCTCTCAAAATTCCCCCTATGGATCAGAGCTTATGAGATGACTTTTCCTGACATCATGATTTACAAAAAGAAAAAGAAAAAAGGAAAAGAAATGGGGCACTCAATTTCTATTCTTTATTATCCTTGATTTCAAGCTATAATGATTTTGCTCCGTCAGCATGAATTCCGAGGTCCCCTTTTACCTCAATTTTTTCTAACCCTTACTTTATACATAAGGTTATTCCTTAGGTTTTATTTCACCAGCCTGACACTTTTCTTCTTTGCTGATCTTTTCTAAACAGTTCATATCCCACAATATTTATTCTTCTCCCGCACACACCATTCATTTTCATTACTCTTCCATGATTTGGCTATACCCATCATTTCTGAAATAGAGAATGCCTGAACTTCTTTGAAAATCCACATGTCAAAACATAATAAAAAATGTTTTCATTGCTACATTGTTTTAGAAAAAATGAATGGCCTGCTCAACCACCAATTCGAAATTTATATTCAATTTGGTGAATATGTATTATTAAGCCTTTTTCTCCCTTTCCCTGGTTGTAAAAGACTCGACTCAGTGGTCTTGCATGGCTGGGATTAGGAGTTAAGGCATTCCTTATAAATCAGTGTAATCTTTACAACAGGACATCGCTGTATTGAGAATTCCTCTCTGTATTGTGCATTTTCAATTATGTTACATGTTTCTACTTAGTAAGCCAGCTTAATTCTACCCTGTGTCACAGTATTAGAACATGTCCAGGTTGGAAAAAGGGACAATCTTACTTCTCTTGTAAGTTGTTTAGCCTTTGGCACTTATAAATCCCCCCAAAACACTGGGGAAATCCCTTTTCCTTGCTTTTAATATGTCTTTAGATTTATTGCTCGAAGAATCTGCTCACTTAATCCTTTGCTGAGGCCAAGGTTCGTCAGCATTCTAATAAAGGTTCTATGAGGAGGAAGGAGGAAAACAGAATCACAAAATCAGGTGTCCAAAGAATGCTTCAGACTTAAAACGAATTTCCAAGTATATTCTCTAAAGAAAGGCAAGAATAGGCAGGAGGCTTTAAATTACTCTGCATAAATCCAGCCCCATTTGTCTTGGGCTTTACTCCTAGACAGTGCAGCCAGGGCAGGCAGCAGGACAGAGCCTGAAGGGCCCTTCAGGGACCAAATTACCGCTTTAAAATGGGGCTCATGTTCCAGGTGTAGGACAATATTATCTGAGAAATGTGGCAGAGATGTGGTGTTCTTCAAAGAGCTCTGTTAAAACATTTAAAATAATCAAAGCTTATGTCATTTTAAAAAGGCGGAAGGATTGAGAAGCTTCATTTAAAATGTATTTTATGCAGTTCTGGCCAAAATATTAAAAGTCCTGCAAATCACCAAAGGAATAAAGTCACCACTAAAAAATTAACATGCTTCTAAAATGCCACTTCCAAGTTCCAGGCAAGAGTGATGGGATTCACAGACTATTTATTGTATAATGAAACAATCTTTAAACTTCCCTGTACAATTCTGAGGCAAAAATATAATGCTGGGAGAATAAGTATTAGTTGAATCAAATCAAATCTGATTTCTGTTCTTTTTCCAAGCTTGAGTTAGGGAAAAGGGTATTGAGGGTTGTTTCCTTGGTTTTTTTAAATCATCTATATTCACAAACATGAGAAAACATAGGACAGAGGGCAGAGAAGTAAAAAAAGTAAAAGCTCTCCTAACACCTAAATACAACTTTATCCCTTTCCGATTTTTTTTCTCCCCTTTTTTTGCTCATACCTCTTAAAACTATCCTGGGTTAAGTCAAGAGGCAGATTATTCTCTGTGACATGAAGAAGATCCCAAAGCGAGAATCATCAGTCCATCCCTTTCTAGTTATTTGTGGATCTAGAGAGTGATCCATCCTTTAAAGCTCAAACCTGATATCACCTCCTCCATGGTCTTACTGGCAGGATTAGTTGTTCTTTCAGCTTCACAGAGAGGAGCAGAGAATGTTGTAGAAAGAACATGGGAACTCAGCCATTTACCGTGTCAGAGGGGCAGGTCATAGAACTTCCCTAAATTTTCATTCCCTCGTGTAAAACAGAGCTCGTGCCTACCCTACCGGTTTCAATAGACTTTGGCAACAATCAGATGGGCTAATGTATACAAAAGCATTATAAAGAACAAATTCCTCCGCATCTCTAAATCCACAATCCCCCATCTGAACCCCTTTAAGGAGCCACATATGTTTCACAATTCAAAATTCTTTAGATTTTAGAAAGGTAATACAGCACATATACTATACATACTGTATAGTATGTAACACTCCATCAGTGAAATGTATGAATATGAACATTAAATGTAATAAAATCATGAGTACCAAAATCTATTTCTGCCTATAAGAATCTTGTCCAAGTTTCCTCATTTGCCAATTGAAGAAAATAGATTCTCATTTTCTTTTATAGGACTCTAAACATCAGTAATAAGTCAGATGCCAGTAGGAAATGTTGATCATCAACATTATTCACTGAGTGTTCACTATGAGCAAAATACTCTGCACAGCATTTTGAAAGTATACAAAAGCAGAAAAAATCATATTTGGAGGATGATATAATAACTTCAATTAACATTTACTGAGGGCTTACTATGGATCCTAAGCATTTCACATGTGTTACCTCATTTAACACTCACAACTATAGTGAGTGTTATGCCCAAACTGCAGGTGGGGAGACTGAGGCTTAAAGAAGGGAAGTCAGGTGCCCAGGTCAGGGACTGAAGACAACGCGATCATTCTAGTGGTGGACCACCGATAAATAAGATATTTTCTGAGAGCACAAGGGTAAGCAATTCGAATGGGAAGCAGGGACCTAACCAAGGTAGGTTCTGAAGTCTATTATAGCCAGAGCTACCCAACCTGTAACCTGGATCCCCTGAGGCAGAGGTGGAAACCTCTCCCAGTTGTAAACATATCTGAAGTTTGAGTTCCCCAACCAGCTGCTGACATCCAACTTCCAAGTTCTAAAAATAAAACTCCCGACATCAGCCACATTATACTTTTGGAACTATGGACACATATAAGCATTTCCTCTCCTGAAATATGTTCAAGGAAGAGGAGGAGATTCAAAGAAGATGGGAAAGAAGAGAGAAATTCCAAGTATTCTACACAACAGATAACAAATGAAAGAAAAATTAAGGGCAAAGGTAGGCTGAACAAGGAAAGATCCTTTAGACATGAAGACAATAAAAGGAGAAAATAATATGAATTGTTTACCCTTCACAGACGGCAAGTTTCAAATCACTTGCAATCAAAATAAAGTGTTCCTTAATCACTTGAGGATAAAGAGCTTTTGAGGACTATGGTATGATTCTATGTGGAGGATTGTATTATTCATTTATCTACTGTACAGTACTATTTGCTACACTGATAGTAAGTAGGTTTGGTTTTTTTCTTTATCTATTACAGATTAGGTAGTAAGTATCCAGAGGGCAGCAGCTCTGCCCCATACTGTATTGTATCTCCTTAGTCTTTATACGAATTTCTGAAAGACTAAATACCCAATAAACATTTCATTCAATAATAATAGTCATAGCTACCATTTCTGTTGACTCATAATGTCCCATGTGCTGACTGTTTTTCTTAATTCTCTCATTTAGTCTTGTTTAAAGGGAGTGTTATTATCCACAATTTCCTGACGAAGAAATCAAAGCTTAAGAAGCTTGAGTAATTTGCTCAAGACCACACAGCTAAGTGGCAGAAGCTGGGACTTAAAGTGTATGATTTCAAAGTTCTTGCTTCTCTGATGTTGTGCATATGTGTTGTACATATTTACACACATAGGGTACATTCACATGGATGGTTGCTTTGTTTTCCATCATCTTGCCACCTTCTTTCATGACACCATCAAAACTATAGCCAAAATAACTCTAATAAGCCTTTAAAAATCTTTTGTAGAAAAAACCCAAAGGCTTTTTGATCTCATCTCTGTCCTTAGGGAATCAGGAGAAACCTGGATGTTTCCCCTCTACCCAGCCTAACCAGGTGGCTCAGTGAGAGGGTCAGAGATGTGCCCAAGGTCATACAGTCAGACAATAATGGAGGTCAGGCTAGAATTTGTGTCCCTTGACTTCAGCCCAATGTGCATTTAACTCGAGACATTCTGAGCAGTTGGTTTGTATTTATTAAGGATCTACTAGCCACTCGGTATTACTGTAAGACAACTAAAACTGCTCTTATTCTCATCTAGTTCAAGAGAAGAGCTCTTAGACACATGAAATCAATAAATGAACTTCTCAAGTTGACAATACTAATCACATGCAACAAAACTTCAGAAGAGCCATCATGCAAAGGTGGAAATGGCACTGGCCTAGAGCCACAAGACTTAGCTTTGCGTCCGCAAGTTCTGTCCCCATCTCCACGGCTGTTTTGGCCAAATCACTTTCACCTTCCTCTTACAAGATCAAGATGATGAGCTTGGGAAAGTAGAAAAATGTCTCATCTCAACCAGTGAAGAGTGGTGTGAGCTTCAGCAATGGAAACTGGGGATATTAATAGTACCTCCACTGGGCTGCAGGAAGGAGGAAATGAGACGATATACAAAAGTCGACAGACAAGGTGTCTAGAGCGATTGACAAACACTACCCACTACAATTTGCCATTGTAAGGTCATTGTCAATTCCGAAACCGTGTGAAAGGAAATGTTTTGCCAGAGTCCAGTTCCCCAGAAGACTCTAACCTCTTGCTATTTAAGGACCATGACTTTTAAGTTCACCCTTGGTCTTCGAAACATTAAAACAATATTAAAAATGGTGTTATTGGGCTTCCCTGGTGGCGCAGTGGTTGAGAGTCTGCCTGCCAATGCAGGGGACACGGGTTCGAGCCCTGGTCTGGGAGGATCCCACGTGCCGCGGAGCAACTAGGCCCACGAGCCACAATTGCTGAGCCTGCGCGTCTGGAGCCTGTGCTCCGCAACAAGAGAGGCCGCCATAGTGAGGGGCCCGCGCACCGCGATGAGGAGTGGCCCCCGCTTGCCACAACTAGAGAAAGCCCTCGCACAGAAACGAAGACCCAACACAGCCATAAATAAATAAATAAACAAATACTTAAAAAAAAATGGTGTTATTATTATAGAAAGTATGTCATCAGCTACTAAACACCAGAGATGTCCATCTTGGGTCTGATCGGCCCCTGGTCTTTTTTGATATCTCTAGGTGCTCTCCTTTTACCAATATTTGCATTGGCAATGGTTCCACATCATTACTGAACATTTGACATCAGACTTAAGAATTTCTGACACTGGCAGAAAAGTTCCTGCCCCTCACTATACTTTCTCAGAAATTACTCATTGTAGTCAAATGTGCCCAAGGCCTTGAAGCACATGAGGTGAATCACCAACCAGAATCAGAAGTCCTTCCCACCACGGAGCCTTGAGGCATTTGCCCAGTCTTAGAGTGAGATGTTTCTTTTAATTTTCACAATGTAGCTTTCATTTTTTCATACAACCCAATACCAGAGGTTTTTCTAACTGGGACATTTGTCAGCTTTAAAACGATAGAAGACAATGTTGAATATAAATTGACATCACATTTTCATTTTCCCCACTTCTGCTATTTTCAAAACCTCAGACTTTCCACTAGTCTCACTGCATTCAGTTGAGGCTGAATCCCCACATTAAGCCGTGGATTATCTTTTTTATCTCTCAGGAAACTAGCTTTTTGGTTCCAGAAGCAACTCTAATCAGCAGAAGTTGCTACACACTAAGACAATGAAGCCTGAGGAAGGACCCACATTGCAGAGCAGTGATAGACTGTCTGAGGGGGTCGTCTATCTATCAGTGAGCAATTATGAGGCAGAAAGACATTCCCGAATGGTGGGAATCACATGAAGCAGTAATCTCATCTGCAGTTTAAGAGTCCTTTGTGTGTGTGTGTGATTTTGATCACTCTCCTTTTATGAGGGCCGTATGCACAGACTCTTGATTGCTTCTGCAATGGAAAAAGAAGAGGATGTCCCTCTGAATCCCAATGATCTGCTTTGGCCAAAATCAGACACCAAAGCTGTTAATAGGAAGAACACTTGCAATACGGGAAATCCTACAATGTAAAGACCAATGCGGTCGGTTAGACACTCTCAATACACCCCCAAGTTGACAGAAGATGGCACTTCCCACTGACAACTACACAGCTAAACCTCTCTGTCCATTCTATTTAGACTAAAGAATAAGAAAGGGATATTTAATGGAATAATTAATACATTCTGGGTGGTCAGAGCCATGTGTTTTAGGACAGCCTTTTCCACGAGGAAGGTGCAGTTTTGTGGGCAAATGTTTTAAGCCCCTTCCCCATGCCCCCCGGGCCATGTCACACCATACAAAACTGTGGGTGGGAGAAGATGGATTGCTCATTGCCCTCCCACTCTGTGGTCCTTTTGGATGGCATCATCGGACCCAGATGACAAGCCGGGAGGCGAGAGGCTTCCAGCAGCAGCATCTGGCCCTCTGGCAGATGGTCAGGCCCTCAGGTTCCCAGCTTGGGTTCCCTCCAGATGTGTCTCATGCTTCTTCTGTTTGTGAGCGTCCTCCCTCCCCTGCAGGGCATTTTTACACAAAGTCATTTTAGACCAGAAGAACTGGCAGGTTCTTATCTGAGAAGCGGATCTTATGTTTTTCCCACTGGGGTTATATTTTGCTCAAAGACGTCTGGATCCAATGGCATATATGAATATAGTATCAGAGCCATCTCCCTGGAGGCCTGAGTGCTGAGCTGGGGGGCGGGGGGAGGCTGCAGAAACAAATCATACTGTGCCCTTACTCCTCCATCACCTTCTACCCCAACGTTTTCTTTCCTACTCAAATCAAATTTTAATTAACACTAAGGGCAGCTCAGACGGGGAAAAATTGAGAAACGAACTGTCTGTCACCTGGGATGAGAGAGAGCTCTCTGGGTAGTTCTGACTTGATGATAATATGAGCACTGGGCTTGGGAACTGGTAGCACGTATCCGACCCTTAATTTTTTTCAACATGACAGCTCACACCTGTTCCCCACCTACCTCGAGCTACTCCCTTGACTTATTCCCCAGTCACTGCCTTGGCAGGACCAAGGTGACTGCTCCCAAGTTTTGGCGATAATCACAATAACCACAGAAATATCAGTTGTAACAGCAATTGCCATTTGTTAGACACCAGGTACTATGCAAGGTACTTTACATGCCTTAGTTAATTTAATTCTCACATCATTCCTATAAATCTATAGAAATCCACTCTACAGAGGAGGAAAGTAAAGTTGAGAGAAGTAAGGTCCTACAAACAGTAAGTAGAAGACCTGGGATTTGAACCATGCTCTATCTGATCCCAGAGCCTGTGTTCTTTTCCTTCTACCACAACCACCTCCCCCCAGATACCACTTAGAGTTTATCAAAAAGAATTTAAGAGTCCTCATCTGTCAACTGGATAGTGGAAAAGCCAAGAATCTTTACACTGGACAGAACCTTAGAGATTATCCAAAACAGTGCTACAAATGGTGCTAGAATGTCCCTTAGATTCTGCTTGTACTCCTCCTCCAATGATATTCTCGCTGCCCTCTAGGCAGTCCATGCCACTCCTAGACTACTGAACCAGAAGTGTCTCAATTAATCAGAGCCAAATTCAACTTCTTTGTTCACCTCCACCATTTGGATCTGGTTCTTGCTCTTGGCAGTAACACAGAATAATTTCTCTCTCACACACCTCACTGGACCCACAGTTGAACCCATTCTCTGGTCTCCACTAGGTTGGCTATAGTCAACTAGTTCTCGCTAATGTTCCTCATATTCACCTATGACCGCGAAAATTTACCATCTGAAAAATTACCTTGGTAATTTATTCAACTTGCTTATTATCTGTCTGTCCCTGCTAGGATTTAAGCCCATGAGAGCAGGGATATTGTTTGCCTTAGTCACGGCTATACTTCCAGCTGCCACTAGATAAGTAGTCAACAATAAATGGGTGACTACATCTGTGTCTTCTGGCTCAAGTAAACTCATGAATCCACTCAATCATTTGTTCTTCTGTTCATTCATTCAACATCTAGCACTGAGCATATCCACCAATTGTGTGCCAGGAAACGCGTTAGGTGATAGATTCAGTCAGTCAACAAGAACTTACTATTATAATAATAAAAATAGCTAACATTTATTAAGAGCTTACCAAGGTATGTGTTGGGTACTTTACCAAGATATATGCTAGGGATATGATGCAGGTATTCTCCTTTTTAGAGATATGAAAATGCAGGTTTAAAGAGGGTAGTAACTTGCCAGGTTTACACCAACATTAAGTAGTAAAGAGGTAACTCAAAACCAAGTTTTCTGATGCTAAAATCCATGCTCTTACCCCTACAATATAAGGCCCTCCATTGACTGGCAATAAAGGAGTGCTAGTCTATGTGGGCTTATTGGTTTGTTCGTTTGTTTTGCTATAGGAAAGGAGAAAAAAATTCTTAGGAAGCTAACATGAAGGCCTCTCACAAATTAGAGAGACAATCACACAATGCAATCAAAACTCCACCTCTAAAAGAAGCACAGATCAATCACAGAGCAAAGGTACTGATGGGACTCTGTGCCCAAATCCTAAGCATACTTGAGTAATGGAGTGATCAGAGTAGGGTGAGGCCAAAAAAAGCTTCTCGTAGGAGCAGAGCAGATTTCAACATGGTCCCCAAAGACACAGCTGTTCACGGAGAAGAGCAGGCAAGGGTTCCAAATTGGGTGGGGGGGGGGGAAGCAATATTCTGACCCAAATCCCAGAGATGGGAGAGGTTCTATGGGAGGGTAGTGGGAGATTCTGCCAGGCTGGAGCAAAAGGGGAAAGAGGAGAGGAGAGGAAAAACATGGACACCTAGAATTCACGGAAGACATCTTCCTGAAACAAAGTAGATCTCGTAAGTTCAAAGAGCTGGGATCTTCAGTTAACGAAAGTTCAGGGGACAAATTAGCACCACCATTAGGTTGAGACCCCAAGATGAAGAGGAAAACACTGCACGGACTTGGCTGTCAGTGAGGAGAGAGCCCCTTCAGTGAGGAAGCCTGTCACATGGGACTGTGGTGATAATCCACAAAACTCCCCTTCCCCAGGCCAGCTCATTCATTTATAAATAAGAAGATTACTCACTGCCTACATGCATCAACATCTTTCTGCATCATCCTTGGGTATTTTCCCTCCACCTTTCCTGCATGTATGTCTCTTTTCTGTTTTCCTCTTTAAATGTTCACTGTGTCTGGGTCATGATGAGTTTTCCCTACCAGCCAGCATCAATTAACAGTTCCAAGTTGGGCCAGCGATGGTCTCTCTCCCTGACTTCTCTGAAGGGGAGTCCCTTGACTGGGGGATGTGGAAGGCGCTGGCAGTGGGGGGGGCCTTCATCCTCTGTCCTCCCTGTCACGAGTCTGGCAGACAACGGGCAAGGTTTGGGCTGTTAACTACTGTTCAGCTGGTGGATCTCTTTCTCTCTTGCTCTTTTTCACTTAAAATAAATGCAGTCTGCTCACTTTCTAGCCATGAGCAGTGGCTGATTAATTTTCAAAGTGAGTTCAGTTTTAAGCCACTTCTACAAATAGACACTTTATTGAGTTGAAGAGTCAAGAAGGGATTGTTTTTTAATTGTATTTGATCCAAAGACAATGAGCAGCTTTACAATCTCACCTCTCTGCATCCTCTGATTCATTATGAGCACTATTCCCCCCGCTCGTGTTGACAGAGCACTTCATAATTTTCCATGCTCTTCTGCACTTACTCCTGGTATAATCATTCCCCACAGCCTGTGAGGCAAATTGGGCAGGTGATATTACCTCCACCTGCTAAGGTGAGACGTGCAAGCTCAGAATGAGTGTCAGAAAAGGACCCACTCTCACAGGAAGGGGGCCACCGCAACACCAAAACCCAAGTGCCTGACTCCCATCCCATTCTTCTTCCTGTCGGGTCACAACAACAAATCAAGGTGGGGGAACTGCAGTGTGATGCTCAGGAGCTCACAGAGCTGGTCTGAGTTCAAATCCCACCTCTGTCTCTTGGGGCTCCAGTTTCCGTACCTGTAAAACAGGAGACGTAGTAGCACCTACTCGTAGCACCTACTTGAGTGGGTAGGAGGAAACAATGAGGTGAAGCATGCACTGCTGAGGACAGAGCCTGGCAAACAACTCAGCCTCAACCACACAAGCTGCCCTCTTCATCTCTGCCACGCTGTCCATCACGGCATGTGTGTTTTGTCCTGCTACAGGTCCTAAACTGCAAAGAAGCAAAAGTCACAGACTCTGACCCCATGACCTTCATTTTATTTGGGACAGAGAACTTTCCTGTTTTCGCTTTTTTATTGACCAGCATTTGAAAATCGGGAGATTTCATAGAAAAATCAAGGTTTCTCAAATTTCTTGGAAAATGAGATGTTCTAGCAATACTAGGTCCACACTCCCGCGTGGCAACAATTAGCTGGGACTCAGCAGGGACTCCACCTTTAGAGAGTGCACATGCTCACCAGTTCGCCCCAGTCCCCACCACTCCCTCATGCCTGTTTCAAACCTCAGTACTCAAGTCATTTATATTACTGCCTGGCTCAGGCAGCAATTGCATTTGTCTCTTCTCCAGCACTAAGACAATAGAGGGCCCTGTTACGGGAACTGCTATAAGATGGCCTAGAGCTAGATGGATGACTTGCACTTGTCGGCACTGTGAATTCTCATATTAACTATGGCATTTCAGTGTATCCTCTTTATCACCCCAGATTCTCACAAGCAAATCTGAATGGAGGGAAGAAATACATTCAGCCCATTTTGTGAGCAGAAAACTTTAACTGGAGTCAAACCAGAATAAGCTGAAACTAAATGAGGATCACACGAGTTAGGCCTAGAGTGATAGCTTTTACTTTCTGTAAAAATCTCCCAATTTGCACCTATTCACATGAACATTTCTGCTGTGTGACTCCAAACTGTCCTCAAAATATATTTTGTTACTTGGTAATCAAATTTGCTTATGCCATAAAACGCCCTAGCTCCTATGTGAATATTTTAGTTAAGCCAGAATTGAGGAATATTGACTCTTATTGGAAAATTAAAGGGCCTTGCGCTCTCTTAATCGTGAGATGAGTCAATTAAACGGGCAGTTTGTTGGAGAGTTCGGACAGTGGCATCTTGGCACCACAGCGTAACTGGGTGAGGATGAAGTCACTTCTCAGCTTTCCTTGGCAGAGTCTTTATTATTTACAATATTTACTTCAGGGAAATCTTGGCATGTGTCATATTTAACTTGCTGAAAAAATGGGCCTGTAAATGCGTATCACCTTCTGAACAAAGCCAAATGTTGTTGTACTAATTTGGTTCATGAAGTGTGTAATTCAGTTCCTTTGCACAGGGGCAACATTTGTCTTCTGCTTTTATTAAACTATCATACAACAATTTTTCTTGCTCATTATTGAAATATGCGTCATGTCGCCAGGGCTGGGGCGAAGGGGATTTAATGACTCAAGTTCTAAAGGCGTTCCAGTGACACTTCCTCTCTGTTCTACTGTGTGCCACCGGAAAAATTAAGAAAACAAGGAACCTGTAAGGAAACCTTTGCCCTTTCCCCATTTAGTGGGTAGCAGGAAGGATATGGGTACATAGAGGAAGGGAGAAAAATAAAGCAGTCATTTTTATGAGATTATTTCCACGAAACACACCTTCATTAACAGGAGCTATTTATAAGTCACTCTTGATTTACTTTTTCATTTCATTCAATTATACTTTTAGTCCCTTTAAGGATAGCTGCACATAAACTTTGCCGCCGACATACCAGGTCCCAGCTTTGCCACCATGGGGAGGGTGATTCGGTGAGGAGAGAGGGGTAAAGGTAGAATCAATATGGCTCCACCCAAAGCTTCCCTCTTGGCCAGTCTGTGTGTTGTTTCCTGTTCATCCTGCCCCACCTGTAACAGCTCGCTTGCCTGGCGGCCTGTCTTTCTAACCCTGGCCATGTGGAAAGAAGTCACGTAGGCTCTGGGTAAAATAAATGCGGCATTTTAGAAACCGATCATACACACAGAAAAGTATTCTTTTTCCAGGCAAACCATTCTACACAGAAATAACTCCAAATTCAGTCTAACAAGACGTGCCACCATAGAGACTCTGTCACCTACCTGAATACACTCAGTATTCGTCCTGTATTGGAGGAGGAGGAGCGGGGTACAGGGGAGGAGGAGAAAGAGTCTGCACACACCACAGACCTGCTGTTAGAGCAGACGCTGTGCTCTGGCCTTTGTCTCAGTGAATCCTTGCACCAGCCCTGTGAGGATAGTACTGTTACCATCCATCCCCATTTTACAAGTGAGAAGAGAGAAAGATGATAGAGCAAGTAGCTTGCCCAACTTCCTAGAGCCAGGAAGGAACAGAGTCTGAGTTGACACTACAGAACAATTTGCTATTTGATCACGTTTTGTTTAGCACCTGATTGAGTTATAACTTGAAGGGTTTCCAGGGCACCGTGGGAAATTCAAAGAAACGGAAGAGACACAGTCCCTGCCCTCTCATTCCTATCCATCAGCAGGGGAGACGATGTATAGATATATCATGCTAATTTTAAACAGGAGCTGAGTGTACCTTTCTCTCACATAACTCTGTAACCTCTGGAGGATGATTTATTCCCACAGATATCTCATTTATTCAGATACTGATGAGCACCTAAGGGCCAAGATTGCCCGGGATGAGGGGGCTCCCTGGAGCTGGGACTCTTGGTGAGAGAACCAAGAAAGCCCCAGGCAATCAGGGCAGGTCACCCCGATTTAACTAAAAGTAAGCCTAACTAAAAGCGCAAGGCCCTTTAATTTTCCAAAAAGAGTCAATATTCCTCAATTCTGGCTTAACTAAAATTTAACTAAAAGTAACTGTGGCTAGAAACCAGAGGTACAATAGTGAACTAGACAGTCGTCAGCCCTGCCTTCAGCCAGCAGTTAGTCTAAGGGGGATTCAGACAGTTACAGAGTAAGGTAAATGAGACCAGGAGGGGAGTATGGTGCCCGGCAACAGCACAGACACACAGGATGCTATCAGTCCATTTCTCTTAGGTCTAAAAAGTCTTCCAAATAAATAAAATCAGAAACAAACAAAAAAAATGTGGCTTTTTCAAAGAATTGCAAATATACATTTACTAATGAACTTCAAAAGATGAGGCTGAAATTATGCACACTGCTTACAAATACTAGAAAATGCTTATGTATTTTAGACTTATTAAATGGTCAGTTGATGTTTAGAGTCATTTTGTAACATATTTACTCATCTCTGAGATGTCCTGTGTAAAACTGAGGAAATTGAAAAAGCAAAATTTTCTGAACATAAGCAAGAGTTCATGTTAATGTTACCAAAACCTTTCCATTTTCATGTGTCTCCTGGTTCCATTAGATGAATTGTTGAGTAATCAATATCATTTGTCATTTTAAATGAGTTAAGAGAATCAGTTCTCCTCCACCACCACTACCAACACACAAAATGTACTTTTTGAGCAATTATGACATCACAGTAGCAATTAATGTCAACGATATAAAAAATAACAAATGCTCAGGGATGTAACCAACCAAAACCAGCATAATCATCCCCTGAATGGATGTACACTCTTTTGTTCTCAGTGCATTTATCAGGTAGGCGGTAGATTCTAGAAATCACATCTATGGAAACCTCACCCCATACCACTACAATGAGTTAAGTAACTGAAGAACTTGAAGTCACACTGACTTTTTTCAAAAGTGTGACTAAATAGTTGCAGAAAAAGGAGTCTAAAAAAACATATGAGATGCTTATCTTCCCCCCAACAGCCCACCAGGAACTTTTGGCAGATGAAAATTACTGAGCTGGAGTTTGGCAACTGATGAACAACACATAAATCCTGAAAAATCATGTCGGGGGGAACTTTGTGGCTCCTCTCACTAGCTCCGTCTTTACTTGTAACACACATTACCTTGTATGCTTGCCAATTATTTCCCAAACTACTGGGGTGTGATACATGCACTATATATCTTTATGCACAAATGAATTATCTTCGTACACATTATCCATATTCCCTCTATGTGCGTCTATACAGATTTGCACGTGTATTATCTTTGCTCACAAAAGGCGTAGTCACAGATATATTATCCTAACATGATACCTTGGTCCATGTGTCCATACATTCTAACTTCTGTCTACAAAACAAACCCCTGGCTAAACCCTCAGCTCTTTCCTTCCCCATCTTATCGAGCTCCTCTGAAAGTTGAGGCTTCCATTAACTCAACCCCAGCTACGAGGTTTGAGTTTCACCGAGCCGTTTCTGGTCCCCTTAAATTAACCATGCTGAGTCCTGCAATAGGGAAACAGCTTCCCCACAAGCACAGCATGTATTGCAATCAGGTGTGCGTTGTTACTTCCACCTTGGCAGTTCCCAACTTCGTTTTAATTTAAATATGGCTAAGAGGCCTCAGGAAATGCAGATTTATACCCAAAGAGATGTGTTTGCACCTCCAAACACAAATTATGCTAATCAGGTGGTCCAGCCAGAGCCAGGAAGAGGAGGTGTGATTATTTTCAGGAAGCCTCCATGATTGGCAGCCAACTCCTACTGAGAACCAGAACTGGTTGGCTCTTTGGAACCGCGCAGCGTGCTTGCCTCCCTCCCCTTAACTAAAGGCTGCTCCATACTCTACCTGTCTGGCGGGGCCGTGGTCAAGCTGTTCCACTTGCCATGCATCAATGCCACTTTGTTCGGACTGACTGGCTCTCCTGACAGTGACCCTCCTGCCGTCTGTATTATTTAAAGGAGATTTGTGGTTGGGTGTCTCGTGCTGTGAAACATGAGCTGTGACCCCCGGACTGGGAAGCCAGCAGGGAAAAACATTAATATTATGGCACACGGGGAAATGAAACTCATAGGCAGCAGCAAAAAAGAACAACGGAAATGTGAGATGGGAAATGTATGGACGTGTCATAAACTACACCGAATATTTGCGTTTCCTCTCTGATGGAGCCTGAAAATATGCTCAGGTTAGGGTCGTAGTGTTGTTGTTTTTTTTTTAATTTTTAAACTTTGTTTGTTTTCTTGTGTTTTTAGAAATAAATGCCAAACAAGGGCTTATGTGAAAAAATACCCCAGCTTACTAGAGCACCAAGAACTCTGGTTGCATATTAAAGAGGACCAGATAATTTTATGACCATTAGGACCATTTGAAGTTATGCATACTAAATTAAGAGTAATCAAAACTCATGCTTCAGGGTACACTCTGATCATTGGTAGGGTCAGGAAGAATTCACCCCTCTTCTGGTACCCTGTTCTTTAGGACAAGGGGCACTAGTCATTATGAGGGGTTTTGCAGTTACAGATCAGCTAAGAAGCAGGGGAAAGACCAGGGCCCAAACCAGAAGAGCAAGTTTGAGGGTTTCTAATATAATCAGATGTATGTTTCCTGATGTCCCAAGTGCATATGTTTGAAATGAAGAGGGCTTACTATCCTAATGCCTGGGGTGTGCATCTAGAAAAGAGGGAGCTCACAGTCTCCAGGCCTCTCCATAAACCGCAAAGGCCATTTGTTCTGAGAAATACTTGAAGATTGGAAAAAAGATTGAGCTGTGAATAAGTCTGACATTTTATTACCAACTCTTAGCACTAGCCAGAAACAATCTGTCCTCCTTTGGTCTCAGTGTCCTAATCTGTAAAATGGAAATAAATATTCACCATTCCAAGCAGAAACAGGCCACCCACCAAGCAGCGGTCCTTCCAAAGATGAAAAGGACTATTCTGGCATCTAGCATAATAACAGTTTAATAAAATTGCCTTTTACATGTCGACCTATCCTCCTATCTTTCACACAAGCATAATCTTCTGTCAGTATTTCTCTTAGAAAAAGACACATTTCATTTCCATTAATAGTACTTAGAAATTCATGGAACTAAATGAGCATAGGGATATGTGGAGGGAGGTGGGGCACCATTAAATCTTAAACACACCTCTTACTTGGAAAATGTTCTTCAAGGACACCTGTGAGCTTTGGTTACTTTGGTGACATTAGATCCCGTACTAAAGAAACAGTATGTTTAATCTCTGCAGCAAAGATGATTTTTTTAAACCATACATTTTATTTAGATGTGATTTCCTTTGCTCAATGAAAAATTAATTGATGCATGCCCTCAGACTAATCTCATAAATACCTGGTAATCTTTTTTCCAATCTTCAAATATTTCTCAAAACAAATGGCCTTTACGGTTTATGGAAAGGCCTGGAGACAGTGAGCCCCCTCTTTTCTAGATGCACACCCCAGCAATTTGTGCAGGATCTTGAAAAGTACTGGAATGCCCCCAAACAAAGGCTGGCTGAAGCTTGCTGCAATGATTCAGTAGGAAATTGTAAAGTCCAAGATGTAGCCCCAGAAGGAAGCACTGCTGTCCTTATGTAATCTACAAAATTCTATTTCCAATTAGCTTCTGCTTCTGGGGAAGCTGGAGCAGGTGCTTACAGCTCAGCAGAGAAATCGTCCTTCTCCTAAGTATTATAGGCTCCTTTCTATCTTCTGTCACCAAAAGTGCATCCTGAAATTGCAGCAAGTGCCAGACAGAAAACTTTCCCCAATGAGTCACCCATCTGAACAGGGAGTCTCTACAAATCTCCTCCCTTTCATTAAAGTATTGAAAACTAAAACGTAACATCCATTTTATACAAAATGCCTGGACCTTTTTAATTTACTCTTTTAGTGTTCAACCTTGCTCATTTATCTTTCTATGTTTCATGCCTAACTCAGTATGACTAACTAAAGCTGTCAGCTCCCAGAGGTCAGAGACACAACCATTTAATTCTTTCTCTAACCAGCATGGCAGTCCACTAGTTACAACTAGATGATGAACAAAAAGTGCTTGATGAAGATAGGGGTTTTATTAAACTGCCATAATCCCCAGGGTGGAAAGGGAAAGAAGACCCATCTTTTTTTCCATCTCTCCTAAAACCAATCTAAAATCTATAACTACTGCAACCTAAAAAAACAGGCATTTCCAGCTAAGATAGCATAGTGGATGAGCAAATCACGTCACTCAGCCCATCCCACCTTGCCCAGGCCTGCGAGTGCCTCAAGTAGGACAGGATACCTACTATTCATGCTTTAATCCTTAGCCAGGACCACTGGGAGCTAAGAATCTCAGCACCCACTCCATGGGCCCAACGTGGCAGTTAAAATGTAACCATTAAGCAACACTGACAAAAGATTAGATGATGCTGTCATCCCATTGGTATCCAATTTATTCTACTCTGACATGGTACAAAGTGGTTCTGCGTCAATAATGGTTAATAAATACAGCCGTACCTGAACGCTATCACCATTTCCATATGCTTTCACAGAGAGGAAACAGCTTTCTCTTCCATTTCTCCAAGTTCATTTCTTTAGTGGGTAATGACAGTTTCACCTCCAGATTCTATTTGACTATAAAGAACATTCACAGAATGAACTAGATGTTTGGTTCAAAAGCACCTGCTGGCCGCATAGAACAGGGAGATCAGCTCGGTGCTTTGTGACCACCTAGAGGGGTGGGATAGGGAGGGTGGGAGGGAGGGAGATGCAAGAGGGAAGAGATATGGGAACATACGTATATGTATAACTGATTCACTTTGTTATAAAGCAGAAACTAACACACCATTGTAAAGCAATTATACTTCAATAAAGATGTTTAAAAAAAAAAAAAAAGCACCTGCTGTTGACTGAGGGCTCATCTCACTAGTCTGGGCTGTACGTGTCTTATTGGGGGGCAGGGAGAATAAGTGCTCTTCCTCATGGATCCTTCTGGATGGACACATAGAGATCCCATTCCTGCACAAACACTGCAAATTTCAGACAGCCATTCTTTTTATCAACAGGTCCCAGTGACTTACCTGTCCAGAATTCAAATTCCAGAATGTAGTTAATGCTTGGAATTCCTATAATCTAGAGTTTTTCCCATTAAAATTTCATGCTACGTAAAGGTACAGTCTTGAACTACTTTTTAATTAGTTTGCAAGTCTTGTCTCCTTCAGACTACTGTATTTTATAGAGCACTTAACATACAGTATATACCTTCCAAATTGGCTGGATCATAAAAAAAAATCACCAGAAAATATCTGAGTATACAGATTCTCAAGCCTCATCCCAGACCTAAAGAATTGGAATCTCTTGATAGAAGGGCCTGGAAATGTGTATTTTTGACTACTCTCAGGTGATTCTGATGAACAGGAGAGTTTGGGAAACAGTCGGATCTCAGGGGATTTACACAACAGCCCCATGAAAAAGGCAGAGCAAATTTTAGCTCTATTTTACAGATATTAAAAAATGGAGCTCAGAGAGGTTAGTTCCCTCCACTGTGCTTAAATCTACCTCATCAGCTCTATATCATGTTTATACATCACGTGCATTCCTATCCTTCCCTCTCTCTATCAATCAGCCTCCATCAAATAATACGTAGCACTCTGTAGGTGACCTAACAGTTATTCTTGCAGATAGTAGGGACACTGACTGCACAGCAATTCCCGAGAAATTCTCTCCCAATATTTCCAGAGGATGCCTGGCATACCTGTGCCCACTCTCGATTCCTGGCACCACTTTTGGTCCACATTCTTATATAATCAACATCCGTTCAATAGAGCCTCCCTCTGCTGAGGAATTAATCACCAGAAATACTGCACATGAGGATATAATATACAAAATATCTGTATAATACAGCCTCTTAAGCAAGTATCCTATACCACTGGGTCACATTATGCAACTTAATATTTCCCATAACAAAAGTAGAGTTATGGGATTTTTTTAATGCATACGTTGTTAAGTTTTACTTTAATCATTTGCGGCATTCTTTTATATTATTTTACTATTGCATGTCAGTAATCAGTGACAATTAAATTTTTTAAACCTTGCATTGAAAATTAACTCTCATCAGAAAAAGGATTAAGACCAGGGCTTTCATGGTTCTAAAGCTGAACTAAGTGGAGGAAAAGATGTTACACAGGGGGGAAATTTCCCTTGACTCAACACACGCCAGTGGGCTTGAATGATTTCTGAGAATTTTCCATCAGTGTTTTCTCAAGTAGCCTTTGGTGGTCTGTTCTCTCGGTGTCATTCCTAGCAATTCTAGCAGGAGTGGCTGTACCCCAAAAAGAGGAAACATGGCTCTGTGTGCTCCCACTGAGATGTGGGGAGAGGCTGTGTGAACATGTGAAGAATGAGAATCAGACCCTACACCAGTTCTGGTTTATGTATTGCCTGGGAGGAGGGAGAGCGGCGGAGAGGGAGATCAGGATGGGTTTGGCAAGGCAGTGAGCAGGCCCTCCATCTCTGCCTCTTGGTCGCCTCCCAAGGACACAGCGCCTATTCAGAATTCGAGTTCATGGAGGCTTTTCAATCAATAACATATGGCCACGAAAGCGCTAGTGCTATACAAACAGACTGAAATAAATATGCTCAGCAAATAAAATATCTGTATGTGAAACAACAAAGCTTTTAGTTTAACTGCAGAAAATGAAAAACAAGTCTACTTAAAACCAGGCTAAATGAGCAACCAGTTATTCAATGGGAGTTTTTGGAGATGAATGAGCTGGCAGATGCTTTAGTCAAATCATTAAGACCAGATATCAGTAATTCCTAAGGAATGGAGGCAACACTCACCAGCAACAACTTAATGTGGCCGGGGCCCCACAGCCTGTCTTTCCCCACTAGGACTGGTGCAAGGAACGCTGCTGGGACACACCAGCTGTTTAAAAAGCCAAGTGGCTCCTAGCACACCAGCTTGTTAGCCTTTATCTTACATGCATTTTTTTTTTTTTTTTCCTCCCAGATTCATGATCTCAGATTAGGTAGGTGGTGGGGTGGCTCTAAATATACCTCCCTGTTACCCGAGACCTGGATCAGGGAAGGTGCTTATTAATATCATGGAGATATGATTTTTAATGATCTCTGAAAACAGCCTATATGGGTGTGAATAATGGCACTGTCTCATTGCATGCGTGGTTTGTGCTTTTGTCTCAGACAGGTTCATTTTTCACTGGAGGGGAAAGGTTCATGCCGCACGAGGGGGGTAACCAGTTGATGTTACAAGGCTGACTATTAGGCCCCTTGCTGTTCCACATGTCACAGGGAAGGACTCCAGCCGGCAACCTTAATGCCTACTTCAGCATCTTGAAGAAATTAATGAACACAGCTTCTATGGCAAAACATTTCAATCAACCCTTACCAGCTGTGCCTACATTTAAGAAAAAGAAAAGGGAGCGGGGGGGAATGCCCAGGTTTATCAAAAAAGTTTCTTCGAAAGATCAACCGTGGTTTTGGCTGTGAGCAGGGATGTGGGAGGTGGGGAAAGGAAGAGCAGGAGTAAAGGTAGAAGGTTGCCAGTGCCGAGTGCCAAAAGATGTGCTCTGGCCCTTGTGTTTGTTGAACAAATTAAGCACGTTCTGGTTTTTCACCAGCTGAAGTAGCAGCAGTGCATATGGCCTAGAAGTTAAAAATAAGGAAATATGCATACATTACCATACTTAATAGACGACCCTCTCCATTTAATATGCAAATTTCCTGAAATATTACTGAATGCCGTCTGTTCTAAATGAATAAATTTGAATTGCAATTAGAATAATCCTTTATAATTAATGAAAACTGTCAATTTTAGTTCATAAGTAATTTGATTAACAGGATGATGGGACACTTATCAAGTTCACTGGACTGCCAGGGTATGAGAAAACTGACAGTGAAAATGGGGCGGGCCAGGCACTCAGGCTCCACTGGAGTATTATCCTAAATTATTGATAACACAAGCTAATGAACTTCAGAAAGTGAACTCTGGGGGCCTCATTTAAAGGGACAGCATCGGAGGTTGATGGGCAGCGTGAGATGAAGATCTTTCAGAATGTGTCTTTGCTGGTATTTTTGGCTCATAGGAAAATAAATGTTTAGAAATGACAGGGCAAAAGAAAACATTGGCTTAAAACACAAATTTACCATTTCCAGCTGTTGCTGTAACAAAAGGAAACAATATTCAGAGGATAAATGTAAGAAGAGACAATCCAAAAACATGTGGAATGAAGTTTATGGTAATGCATCACAGGCGAAGGATATAGCCATAGCAGTGGGGCCGTCTCAATTTCCCTTCATTGTTTCTTTCTTCAGATAGACCAGGAACAAGAACTTTTTAACCAGTATTAACTGGACATTTATATGAAACAACTGGAGGAGGGGGACTCCTTGGAGGCACGCACAACTCTTAGCTACGAAACGAACAATAAGGGCACAGAGGGACCCTAAAGAAAGAGATGCCCATTGCATTCTCAATGAGGAGGAAAGGAGGCAGGGAAGAGGGTTAATGTTACAAGAGGATGCTGGCATTCTTTTATTGTTGTTAATTAACATGAAGACAGAGTAAGTAAAAACAAGAAAAGGAGCTATAAAAAGCACTTACTTTACCTTTTCCAGAAATTGATTCCAAAACTCAAAGCAAAAATGCCACTGGTATCAAGATTGGGTCTGCATTTGGGGGCTTTCACACTCACTGGCAGGTGAGAAAGGGTATTGAGAACCTTCTCTTGGGAGTCTCGGGAGAACAAGGGTCTGGTCTTCTTGATTCGCAGCCTGCTGTCAGACCTTGCTCTTTCATGCCTTCCACACCTATAGCCCCTGACAACTACCGGTGACCTCCTTGCTGACAAAGGGGGCTCCAAATTTGGTTGATGTTGGCAGAATAGAGGCAAGTCATAGTTCTTTACTTCTATCTAGTTCTCCTACACCCACTGAGAAGTGCCTTAATTCCAAGGATGGGAGTTATCTATCCAAAAGACTTCTTGTCCCTGAAAACTTAATCAGAATTCATGTGGGGATAACCCTGTCATGGTAACTCAAGACCATCAAGGGATAATTTTTCAAGAATAAGACTAGTTGGCTCCCAGAGCCTCAGGCTGGGGTGAGGAGCAGCATCTGTGCACAGCGCCTGCTGTCGCCATCTTGAATTGAGGCGTCCTGGGCAGCACTTCTCCACAGGGCTGTGCGCCAAACTGTCACGTTGCTCGCAGCGGTTCTTCGCTGGGAACGCTAATCCCACGTGTTAGGTGTGAGGCTTCTGCACACAGCCCGCTATAGGCAAACAAAACTAGGCTAAGCCCAAAAGAAGAGGCTCCAGCCAGTCTTCAGACCCAAAGCACTGACTGAAGGAGTAGCTGGATCTACTTGAGGGCTACACAGTGTGACAGAAAACATATAGAGTATGGATTTCCCCATTATTTTCCCGGAGGAATGTAAGTACATCTACATGACCGTGTGGCTGACAGGGTCTTGGTGCTCTGGCTGGGTGCCAGGCCTGGGACTCTGAGGTGGGAGAGCCGAGTTCAGGACATTGGTCCACCAGAGACCTCCCGGCTGCATGTAATATCAAATGGTGAAAGCTCTCCCAGAGGTCTCCATCTCAACGCTATGACCCAGCTCCACTCCACTCAACGACCAGCAAGCTACAGTGCTGGACACCTTATGCCAAACAACTAGCAAGACAGGAACACAACCCCACCCATTAGCAGAGAGGCTGCCTAAAATCACAATAAGCTCACAGACACCCCCAAAACACACCACCGGATGCGGTCCTGCCCACCAGAAAGACAAGATCCAGCCTCATCCACCAGAACACAGGCACCAGTCCCCTCCATCAGGAAGCCTACACAACCCAGTGAACAAACCTTATCCACTGGAGGCAGACACCAAAAACAACGGGAACTATGAACCTGCAGCCTGCAAAAAGGAGACCCCAAACACAGTAAGTTAAGCAAAATGAGAAGACAGAGAAACACACAGCAGATGAAGGAGCAAGGTAAAAACCCACCAGACCAGACAAATGAAGAGGAAATAGGCAGTCTACCTGAAAAAGAATTCAGAGTAATGATAGTAAAGATGATCTAAAATCTTGGAAATAGAATGGAGAAAACACAAGAAACGTTTAACAAGGACCTCGAAGAACTAAAGAGCAAACAAACAGTGATGAACAACACAATAAATGAAATTAAAAATTCTCTAGAAGGGATCAATAGCAGAATAACTGAGGCCAAAGAACGGATAAGTGACCTGGAAGATAAAATAGTGGAAATAACTACCGCACAGCAGAATAAAGGAAAAAGAATGAAAAGAATTGAGGACAGTCTCAGAGACCTCTGGGACAACATTAAACTCACCAGCATTCGATTTATAGGGGTCCCTGAAGAAGAAGAGCAAAAGAAAGGGATTCAGAAAATATTTGAAGAGATTATAGTTGAAAACTTCCCGAATATGGGAAAAGAAAGAGTCAATCAAGTCCAGGAAGCACAGAGAATCCCACACAGGGTAAACCCAAGGAGAAACATGCCAAGACACATACTAATCAAACTATCAACAATTAAATACAAAGAAAAAATATTAAAACCAGCAAGGGAAAAACAACAAATAACATACAAGGGAAGCCGCATAAGCTTAACAGCTGATCTTTCAGCAGAAACTCTGTAAGCCAGAAGGGAGTGGCAGGACATAATTAAAGGGATTAAAGGGAAAAACCTACGTCCAAGATTACTCCTACCCGGCAAGGATCTCATTCAGATTCAACGGAGAAATTAAAACCTTTACAAACAAGCAAAAGCTAAGAGAATTCAGCACCACCAAACCAGCTGTACAACAAATGCTAAAGGAACTTCTCTAGGCAGGAAACACAAGGGAAGGAAAAGACCTACAATAACAAACCCAAAACAATTAAGAAAATGGTAATAGGAACATACATATCGATAATTACCTTAAATGGAAATGGATTAAATGCTCCCACCAAAAGACACAGACTGGCTGAATGGATCAAAAAACAAGACCCGTAAACATGCTGTCTACAAGAGACCCACTTCAGACCTAGGGACACATACAGACTGAAAGTGAGGGGATGGAAAAAGATATTCCATGCAAATGGAAATCAAAAGAAAGCTCGAGTAGCAATTCTCATATCAGACAAAAAAGACTTTAAAATAAAGACTATTACAGGAGACAAAGAAGGACACTACATAATGAGCAAGGGATCAATCCAAGAAGAAGATCTAACAATTGTAAATACTCATGCACCCAACATAGGAGCACCTCAACACATAAGGCAAATGTTAACAGCCATAAATGGGGAAATTGACAATAACACAATCATAGTAGGGGACTTTAACGCCCCACTTTCACCAATGGACAGATCATCTAAAATGAAAATAAATAAGGAAACACAAGCTTTAAATGATACATTAAACAAGATGGACTTAATTGATATTTATAGGACATTCAATCCAAAAACAACAAATTACACTTTCTTCTCAAGTGCTCATGGAACATTCGCCAGGATAGATCATATCCTGGGTCACAAATCAAGCCTTGGTAAATTTAAGAAAACTGCAATCGTATCAAGTGTCTTTTCCAACCACAATGCGATGAGACTAGATATCAATTACAGGAAAAAATCTGTAAAAATAATACAAACACATGGAGGCTAAACAATACACTACTAAATAACCAAGAGATCACTGAAGAAATCAAAGAGGAAATCAAAAAATACCTAGAAACAAACGACAATGAAAACATGATGACCCAAAACCTATGGGACTCAGCAAAAGCAGTTCAAAGAGAAGTTTATAGCAATACAATCCTACCTCAAGAAACAAGAAACATCTCAAATAAACCTAACCTTACACCTAAAGCAATTATAGAAAGAAGAACAAAAAACCCCCAAAGTTAGCAGAAGGAAAGAAATCATAAAGATCAGATCAGAAATAAATGAAAAAGAAATGCAGGAAACAATAGCAAACATCAATAAAACTAAAACCTGGTTCTTTGAGAAGATAAAAAAAATGATAAACCATTAGCCAGACTCATCAAGAAAAAAAGGGAGAAGACTCAAATCAATAGAATTAGAAACGAAAAAGGAGAAGTAACAACTGACACTGCAGAAATACAAAGGATCATGAGAGATTACTACAAGCAACTATATGCCAATAAAATGGACAACCTGGAAGAAATGGACAAATCATTAGAAAAGCACAACCTTCCGAGACTGAACCAGGAAGAAAAAGAAAATATAAATAGAACAATCACAAGCACTGAAATTGAGACTGTGATTAAAAATCTTCCAACAAACAAAAGCCCAGGACCAGATGGCTTCACAGGTGAATTCTATCAAACATTTAGAGAAGAGCTAACACCTATCCTTCTCAAAATCTTCCAGAATATAGCAGAGGGAGGAACACTCCCCAACTCATTCTACGAGGCCACCATCAGCTGATACCAAAACCAGAGCTGATACCAAAACCAGACAAAGATGTCACAAAAAAAGAAAACTACAGGCCAATATCACTGATGAGCATAGATGCAAAAATTCTCAACAAAATACTAGCAAACAGACTCCAACTGCACATTAAAAGGATCATACACCATGATCAAGTGGGGTTTATCCCAGGAATGCAAGGATTCTTCAATATATGCAAATCAATCAATGTGATAAACCATACTAACAAATTGAAGGAGAAAAACAATATGATCATCTCAATAGATACAGAGAAAGCTTTTGACAAAATTCAACACCCATAAATGATAAAAAAAACCCTCCAGAATGTAGGCATAGAGGGAACTTACCTCAACATAATAAAGGCCATATATGACAAACCCACAGCCAACATCGTTCTCAATGGTGAATAACTGAAACCATTTCCTCTAAGATCAGGAACAAGACAATGTTGTCCACTCTCACCACTATTATTCAACATAGTTTTGGAAGTTTTAGCCTCAGCAATCAGAGAAGAAAAAAAAATAAATGGAATCCAAATCAGAAAAGAAGAAGTAAAGCTGTCACTGTTTGCAGATGACATGATACTATACGTAGAGAATCCTAAAGAGGCTACCAGAAAACTACTAGAGTTAATCAATGAATTTGATAAAGTAGCAGGATACAAAATTAATGCACAGAAGTCTCTTGCATTCCTATACACTAATGATGAAAAATCTGAAAGAGAGATTAAGGAAACACTCCCATTTACCAGTGCAACAAAAGGAATAAAATACCTAGGAATAAACCTCCCTAAGGAGACAAAAGACCTGTATGCAGAAAACTATAAGACACTGATGAAAGAAATTAAAGATTATACAAACAGATGGGGAGATATACCATGTTCTTAGATTGGAAGAATCAACATTGTGAGAATGGCTATGCCACCCAAAGCAATCTACAGATTCAATGCAATCCCTATCAAACTACCAATGGCATTTTTCACAGAACTAGGACAAAAAATTTCACAATTTGTATGGAAACACAAAAGACCCCGAATAGCCAAAGCAATCTTGATAAAGAAAAACGGAGCTGGAGGAATCAGGCTCCCTGACTTCAGACTATACTACAAAGCTACAGTAATCAAGACAGTATGGTACTGGCACAAAAACAGAAATATAGATCAATGGAACAGGATAGAAAGCCCAGAGATAAACTCACGCACATATGGTCACTTTATTTTTGATAGAGGAGTCAAGAATATACAATGGAGAAAAGACAGCCTCTTCAATAAATGGTGCTGGGAAAACTGGACAGCTAAATGTAAAAGAATGAAAGTGGAAAACTCCCTAACACCTTACACAAAAATAAACTCAAAATGGATTAAAGACCTAAATGAAAGGTCAGACACTATAAAACCCTTAGAGGAAAACATAGGCAGAACACTCTACGACATAAATCACAGCAAGATCCTTTTTGACCCACCTCCTAGAGAAATGGAGATAAAAACAAAATATACAAATGGGACTTCATGAAACTTAAAAGCTTTTGCACAGCAAAGGAAACCATAAACAAGACGAAAAGACAACCCTCAGAATGGGAGAAAATATTTGCAAATGAAGCAACTGACAAAGGATTAATCTCCAAAATTTACAAGCAGCTCATGCAGCTCAGTATCAAAAAAACAAACAACTCAGTCCAAAAATGGGCAGAAGACCTAAATAGACATTTCTCCAAAGAAGATATACAGATTGCCAACAAACACGTGAAAGGATGCTCAACATCACTAATCATTAGAGAAATACAAATTAAAACTACAATGAGGTATCACCTCACACCAGTCAGAATGGCCATCATCAAAAAATCAAGAAACAATAAATGTTGGAGAGGGTGTGGAGAAAAGGGAACCCTCTTGCACTGTTGGCGGGAATGTAAATCGATACAGCCACTATGGAGAACAGTATGGAGGTTCCTTAAAAAACTAAAAATAGAACTACCATATGATCCAGCAATCCCACTACTGGGCATATACCCTGAGAAAACCATAATTCAAAAAGAGTCATGTACCACAATGTTCATTGCAGCTCTATTTACAATAGCCAGGACATGGAAGCAACCTAAGTGTCCATTGACAGATGAATGGATAAAGAAGATATAGCACATGTATACAATGGAATGTTACTCAGCCATAAAAAGAAACGAAACTGAGTTATTTGTACTGAGGTGGATGGACCTAGAGTCTGTCATACAGAGTGAAGTAAATCAGAAAGAGAAAAACAAACACCGTATGCTAACACAAATATATGGAATCAAAAAAAAAAAAAAAAAGGTTCTGAAGAACCTAGGGGCAGAACAGGAATAAAGATGCAGACGTAGATAATGGACTTGAGGACACGAGGAGGGGGAAGGGTAAGCTGGGACGAAGTGAGAGAGTGACATGGACATATATACACTACCAAATGTAAAATAGAGAGCTAGTGGGAAGCAGCCACATAGCACAGGGAGATCAGCTCGGTGCTTTGTGACCACCTAGAGGGGTGGGATAGGGAGGGTGGGAGGGAGACGCAAGAGGGAGGAGATACGGGGATATATGTATATGTATAGCTGATTCACTTTGTTGTAAAGCAGAAACTAACACACCATTGCAAAGCAATTACACTCCAATAAAGATGTAAAAAAAAAAAAAAAGAAGACTAGTCATAATAATACTAGTCATTTGATTTGATATAAAAAATAAAATAAGTCCATCACATAATAATGATGATGGTGACTTTTTTAAAAAAAACACTTCCAATTTACTTTTAAAATATTCTAAATGCCAGACATTGTGCAAAGTTGTTTAAGTCATTAAACACTTAAGGTGACCCTGGCAGTACATATTACATCCATTTGACAGGTGAATAAACCAAGGCTCAGAAAGATTAGGTGCCTTGCAAAATGAATGAATCACCACCAGGACTTGGCAGAGTCAGGATTTGAACTCTGGGTCTGCCTGTCCAGGATTTGAACTCTGGGTCTGCCTGTCTCTGGAGCCTCAGCTGTTAACCTAATATGTTTCCTAGGCCGATTTCCATTTCATAACAGTGTGCTTGGACGCTGGGCATATTGAATCAGGCTATATTTCCCCTCACTTTACAATCACATTTTCATTTCCTTGCTCTGGACCACCGTGACTGCTAAGTTGCCTGTGCCATTTCCAAGCCAGCTCAGCCAGTATACATCTGGAGTCATTGTCCCCCCTCGCATGGAACAAGCAGGTCATTAACATTGTCTTTCGTTCTACAATGTGTGCTGAAAGCAACCCCTTAGCAGCCACTGCCTCCCACAAAGTGTCTCTTGGAATCCATATATTTAGAGCTCAGTTTTCAAAGCATGACAGGCACCAGGTAAGGCTCATTCCTTGGACTCTGCCCTAGAGGCCTGTGCTGCCACTGTCCTAACTAGCCAACTTCGGCCCTGGGAGATGTGTAATAAAAGCTGTTAGCTCTTTGACACTCAATAAAAGAAACAAACACGAAACCAGTGATGTTCTTGGTTATTAAGCTCCCTATTAGACCCAGATAAAATTAAGCAGCTGGTGGCCCTATGTCTCCACAAAATTAATATTAAAAACTCTCTTTGAGCCATTTAAATCCTTTGTACATACACTCCAAGCCTCAAGTGCCCTCATTCTTCCCAGCAGTACAAGCAATTTTTTTTCCTCTCCACCCCTGCTAGTCTTTCACATGCTTCTGGTACCCAGAGGATCTCTTTGTTTTTCCCTATAACTTACCCCATCTGCAAATTCCCAAGATAATAACAAGAGAGACCTATCTAGATACTAACCCCTCTGATTATTAGAGCAGGGAGGTCATTTAGAGATCTTCCAGCTCAATGTTTCTCAAGGTTTATATGCCACCACTGGTTTTAGATTTACACTTTTTTGTGGTTATAACATTATTTCTAAGTGTATTAGCAAAGAAAAACCATAAGCAGACACCAAACTTTTGCTTTCACAGATAGCACTGCCTAGCTCCAAACTTAAGTGAATATTTAGGTAAGAAGCGGTGAAGAGATTTTTTTTTTTTATTATAAACACAAATATGGAGTAAATAATACTCTAGGTGCTACTCATCTACAGCAAACGTCACAAGGGTACTCTGTGAACCATAGAACTTCCAGAAAAACTGATCTAGCTCAAACCCCTCTTTTTCCTGGAGCTCAGAGAGGCGCAGGCCATGTAGCAAAGTAGAGGCAAGGCTGGAGCTGGAACTCGGATGTCCTAGGGAGGTGCTCTTTCCTCTACCCAGGGAGCCAGGCCTTCATTTGGTTCACTTGGGAAGAAAGGGGAAAGTGAACCCCAAGAAGGCTGCAGAGCTGCCATGGGGCACTTGAAGATGAGAGGACAGAGAGCAAGCAGCAGTGCCCTCCAGTCTCCTTCTTCAGCCAGAGCACCTCCACTTGGGTTAGGTTTAATTTGGGAGCTCCGTGTCTGATTTCATTTGAAGAAGAAGTTTTACATAAGATTTTTAAAAGGATTCCACTGACACAACGATAAAAAATCTTCAAACTATTGGAAGCTCCTATATTCAGTCTTGCCGTACCATTCAACCTTGCTCATGGGGAAGCAAACTGGTCTCCATCAGCATGGTCCAGCTGCTCCCAAGATATGGCTCAAGGACTAGTTATGCTAGAATCTCCTGGGGTGGGCTGGGGTAATCTGTTAAAAGGCAAATTCCTGGACCCTATCCAGTCTGTTTATAAGAATAAACTTTCTGGGAGTGAAGTCCCATAATTTGCATGTTTAAGTAGCTTCCTAGGTGATCATACCCTGAGCTAAGACCTAAGAACCAGTAAGATGGAATGATGGATTACCAGCAGGGCTAAGAGAGAGAGATTGAAAGAAAAAACGTTAGTGAAAGAAAAAGAGATTGTGACCAAGGGAGAAAGCTGAGAAGCTGAGATTTAATAATTTTCTGATCCCTCAGTGGAATACTGCCTTTATGGTTAAGCCACCTTATGGTAAAATTATCTTAGTACTTATGTAACTAAAGCAATCTCTCACCCATGTATCCCCACCCTGACACTTAGCGTGTCCTTTAAACTGAGTTCCTTTCTGAAGAGAATGGTGTAACCATGAATTTATGACTTAATCACCAGATACCCAAGGGAGCATCCTGTGTGCTGGGTGAGGCATGTATACCAAAATAAAGATAAGCCGCTTCTCAATAGCAAGTTTCACTCTGGTACAAAGACAGCACATGCATTTGAAAATGCATGTTTTCTCCAAACTTAAGTTAAGGGTGGGCTTGTATATACAAATTAGTTACTGATAGAGTTTGTGTGGCCTTTCAGCTCATGCATTCATTATCAATGGAGCCAACACTCCCAATATACCATGGCCTAGAGCTCTCTGCAAATGGATGTTAAAAATCTTATTTGGTGAAAGAAAGAATTTTTTTCTTGGTAAAAAAAAAAAAAAAATCTGCATTCAGACTCCATCTGTTTACCACTTGTTGGGCCTGCAAGGATGTGCAGACACCCTCCAAGGCTGACATGGGTGGTCACCTCCCATAGAGCAAGAAAGAAACCCGCTTTCATTAACTGTTGGCATTTATGAGGACCTTATAATAAAATTAGAATTTTTTTAATGGCAGTTCAGAATAATAGCAACCTTGTAGGGGAAAATGGTAGTCATGTTACTTGGGTAACATGTGGTCTAAGTAGCCTGAGGGGGAACCCCTGAGAGGGTTCTTATCCCATGGTTAAGATCAACCACACTTGAGGGGCCAGTGAGAACAACCTCAGTGCCTGCCGTTCTTGGATCTGTAACAGGGGACATCGCCAAACAATGCGCTGGCAAACAATGGAGAAACACAGACACCAAATGGGGAAGCAGATCTTCCCTCAAACTTGAGAATGAGAAATTACTCCAATGCTTAGAGAAGATGTATTCCAACAACTGTGCTCGTTTTCAGAATAAAACACCAGTGAACTGGCCTGGAAGAAGACTTGAAACAGAACTACATCTTCTCTCAACCAAAGGCTCATTAGTAGCATATGTGGGGACAAAGGACAAGAATGTCCTGGAAGCACGGGTAATAGGGTTTCATTCATATATCAAACACCTACCAAATGCTAAGCGCTACATGCATCCATCATCCAATTTAATCCTCACAAAACCACACTGCGGTAGGTATTATTATCTCAGTTTATAGATAGGCGTGTGAAATGTATCAAGATTAAGCAAATTCCCAACTGCAGAGGTATTTGAAAACCGGACTAAGATATCTCAGCTGTGTTATCAATACCTTGCACACAGCCCCACAGAAGTGCAGAAAGGAAAATCTAGGGGAAAAAACGTGTCTTTGAAAACATGCTCCTAAATTCCCCACAACGAAAATAATGATAGCTACAATTTCCTAGCGCCTCTTATGCCATACATATATGACTTCATTTGATCTTCTCAACCATCCTATCAGGTATTATTCTTAAGTCACAGGTGAGGACACTGAAACCAAGAGGAGTTCAATTACAAGCTCAAGTTTACACAACACCTAACCAAACTGGGATCTTAACCCAGATCTGTCTGATCCCCCATCCCCTGGGCTTTGGACCACATTATTCTGTCTTTTCCTAGGAGTGAAATCTTCCTTTTCCATTCTTTTCAACTGTAGATGATGGTAAACCGGAATCTTAAACTTCAACTATAAAGAGCCTAAAAGGAATGTGTTACTCCTTCAAGTACTTGCATTTTGTGCCAGCTGGACACATGGTGGGCCTGGACAGTCAACGTTCACTGTGAAAACTGGTGACGTGAAAGCCACGAGCATCAGGCAAACTCTTTCCCAAAGCCAGTGGAACCCCTGCGAGCCAATTCCATCTCATGGACTTGCCCCTTCTCCTTTGAATGCAGGCTATTCCACTGGTCTGACTCACTAACACCTACCTGGAGAAAGAAATGACAGAACTAGAGAGAATGGCATGAATACTGAGGTCCTTGTGTTTCAATTTGCCTAGAAATCTGTGTGTTGTTAAAACAAATGTAGAAATTAGCCATTTGGGAAGCTAGCTTGGGTACATATCTTCATCTGTCACCACATTTGGGGGGAAAACACTGCAGAATCATTGTAGTGTTTAAGCTTGTAGAGAGGGAAAAAAGTCCACTTGGAAGCAAACTAATACTGAACACGTTTATGCTTTTGACCTCACAATATGGTAACTAACGATGCTTCTGCAAACAGACTTGGGAAAATAAATGGATGATTGCAGAGGGGAGAACCCCAAACGAGGGTGATGAGATTCATTTCACCTACGTTAGCCCTTAATTCTTAACAGGACAGCCAGCACAAATTCTATACAGCTTGCCTAAGGAGACGAAATCGAGCCTTATTCTGAATTCAAATCTGAGACCCAGTGCATGTAATACAGTGCCTTAATAGGTTTCCAAACTCTCATTTGGCCTCAGTTATACAACCAGCTGACACTGAAAATAATTAATGCCCTTTAGGACTTGCATCTGCTCCTATGGTTCCAAGTCAAGGTTTTTAATTGGGCTATTTTGGCATTTGGAGACAATGGCAAGGTGAAATAACCTTTCTTTAATATTTTTGAGGTCAGCAGATAGTCCTGCCAAAGGTCATCCTTCAGGTTCACAAATGACTCATTTGTATCACCTAATGCAATCTGTGACTTGCAAATTGCACTGGGATGTGTTAGCGTGCATTAATTAGTCCATGTGATGAATACTGAATTCATCATTACTAGCCAGAGCTTGTAGAGGTGTGCCAATACTTGTTTTGGCGGTTTGTGGTTGCTTATTTTTCTTTTACACTCCACTTCCAACCCTTGTCTGAGATCTTCAACACCCCAGGCTCAATAATTGGCACACTAAAATTAACCCTCTCACTACGGCACTGCCAGGACCTAGGAAAAGATGCACTGGCATAAAAATATTACAAAGCAGGAAGCAACCACAGTCTCCCTGTCTTTGGTTTGTTTAACCTATAACTCAGCATCAAAAGATGATTCTTCCTGCCCTTTATGATCCAGAGCAGTGCTAACCTTGAGAGAGAAACAGACAGACAGACAGACAGAGACGGAGAAAGACAGAGAGAGAGAGACTCTTGTTTCAAACACTTTGCCCAGAGCAGTGCCCTGAGGTGCACTGGGTCCTCTCAACTGCTTGGCAGCTACTGCCTATAATGAAGGCATTATTAATTTCAGTTTCAGGGGACGGAAAATCAGGATGTGGACCCTGTATGGCTATACCATCTGTGCAGTTGACATATATTGATTTATACCTTCTTCCCATCTGTCCTTGACACTGTGCAGTCACAGAGGTCACAGTCTTCTCTTTTCCAGAATTCCCCCCAAATGCAACTTGCAACCCAGGATCCTCTCAATGCTATTGTGCACTTCTAAGGAAAACTGGGGGCAAAGTGTCTGCATCCGTCATCTCCCAGGTAGGTCTCTTGGACCCAACATAACAATAACCAACCACATCAAAAGGATGTAGGAAAACAACAGCTCTTCCACTTTGCTTTAAGACAGAGTCAGTGAGGGGCAGACATTTAAAATGGATCTTCCAGTTCTCCCGCATTTTCAGGATAACAAAGAGAATTAACGCATCACTCTAGAAGTTAGCACATTCACTTTCCACAGAAAGGTACAGTAGCCAATTAAGTTATACACAGTAGATCAAGGGGATTGGAAACGTAGACTTACAGAAAGTTATGAAGCTGAAAACCAGCAGGTGGGTACACCCTGTTCTACATTAGGGACACTGGGAGAAAAACAAAGTCTCCAGTTAATGAGATATTTGTGTGTGTTATGTTTCATATACATTTTTTTTTTTAAAGGGAACTATCTGTTTCTGTTATTGTCTCTTCAGGAGTGAGAAAGCCTGAGGCAGATTTCAGAGGGATTTTATTTCAAGGACTATTATTTATTTTATTTCACTTTTTTTCCTAACTACTCTCTGTCCAGGTGAAATTGGACACAACTGAATTCACAGTGGACTTTTTGAGGATTCAAGTGCCCACTTATATTTGCAAAGTAAGAAATAAGTGGCTAATTGCAGCCCAAGTGAACGGCTGAGCCTACAATTAACCAATTAGGTTGTCCATTGGGGGAGGGGCGATTTGAATGCAGAAAGCCTCTCCAAGGCTTGAGCCGAGGCCTTTCCAACAGACTGGAGGGACCCCAGGAAGAGGGTTAGGGGCCTCTCCATCAAAGCACAGCCAGGCTGCTCAGATTCAGAGAATTCTTTTTGTCAGTTTTTTCCTATAGCTCTAAAGTTCTCCAGGTCCAGGTAATAAGCACTGTATCACCCTCCCAAAGGGGGAAATTTTTTTAAAGACTTTAACAGGCGCCTGTAAACCTTCACATTCTAAATGAAGTAAATGTCCAACCTTGCCTTATCCATAAAAATCTCCTCCTCCTCTTTCCTTTTCTCATAAAATTAGAGATTAAATTTTCAGCCCATATTTATAGCTGAAAATGAATCCATCTTTCAGTTATTGCTGAGAGAAAATATTGCAGCTTTCAAAATATTTTAAGGAAATTTCCCTTGCTTTGGAGGGTGGATCTCAGATCGCTCAGCCAATTTGATTTCAAAACAGGAAATTTCGTTTTGATTAAACTGTGTAACTCTGCTGAGCTTCTGCAATCCTGGGCAAGAAATAAAAGGGTTTGGGGAAGGGGGCAGGATTTGAAAATAGCCACATTATACCAAAGGGATATACTACTAGCTCCTTTAAGTCTGCTCTAGAGGAAATAGCATTAAATCAAGAAACAGTACACAAGTCACACCTTTCTTGGGCTTCAGATTTTCCCCGTGTGTAAAACCAAGGACTGAACTAGTTCAGGTCCCTTTCAGATCCAAATGCCCATGATTCTGAATCTTAAACACACTTCATGAACCATGAACTGGTGATAAACCAGTCAAGCCTTGGCTTCTGGCTAGTCAAGGAAGATTCAAAAGCCACTGCCTCTGAGCACAAAGCCAAACCAGGGCATGGCTTATCATCCTCGCCCCTTTCTTTTAGCCCTTTTGGCTTCAGCACCATTTTAATAATCATACTTGAAACTAAGTTCACACAGATTTGTGCTGTTTAATCGCTTGTTGTTATAAACACTGGAGACTTTCCCTACAGCCCGGATGTGTCATTCACAGAAACACTGTCCCTTGTGAGATTTACAAGATAAAATCATATGTTCTTAGTTATCTAACTTTTTATCCTCCAACATTCTCCTACTGAGTTCACCCTGGTCCCCAGTAGCCTGCTAACATCTGCTCTGCCCCATGATGGGTGAATAAACAATTGGTGGAGAAGACAGCTTATTTGATGAACCATAGCTTCATTTTGCCAGTAGTTTTCTTGCCTTTTCACTGTGAACTCCCTCCGTCTCTCACGTAGGGGCGCTGCAGAACAAAGGTGGTTTTAAATGTGGTTTGCCTGTGTCCCTAAATATGCAAGCCTTTCAGGTTCTGCTAAAGCCACATCAGAAAGCCCTGGCAGAAGACGAATCTCTGGATGCCACGGGGCAGAAAAACCTCCTTCATTCGTTCAACACAGACAAGAGAAGCTGAGGGTAAATCCCTCTCTCCTTACATCTGCTGCAACAGAATGGTCCAGTGCTATGGTCTGTTTCATTTGCCATTCTCCTTGTAGCAACCAGAATTATCTATTAAAAAATGACCAACCTAATCACACACACACCCCTCCTCCCCTCCCCTCCAAGTGGTTTCCACTGCTCTTAGAATGAAATACAAAACCCTCACCATTGCCTAGTCCCTGCCTACTTCTCTAAGCCCATCTCATGCCATTCTTGCCTAGCTTTCGTTCTGTTCCTGAAATATACTAAACTCCTTCCCACCTCAGGGCCTTTGCACATGCTGTTCTCACCGCATGAGAGAACTCCTCTCGTCCCCTAGCTCACCACATGGCCAGTTCTGTCTCATCAGTCAGATTTCATTCAGCTCAAAGGTCGCCTTTCCAGAAAAGATAACTTTGACTGCATCAATCCAAAGTAACTGCCACCCTGGGCCATTACTCAACTCTCTATTACATCAATATGCTTTGTTTTCCTTCAAGCATGTATCACTTTTATCTTGTTCAATGTCTAGCTCCCCCTGGAATGCAAGAGCTATCAGAACAGGGAACTTGCAGATCTTGTTCAACTCTCTATTGCCAGGAATAAAGCAAACATATAGTGAGTACACAATAAATATCTGTTAATAAATGATGCATAATTGAATAAATTAATGAAAGAGTTTAAAAGTGTTTTGAAACAAGGGGTGCTTAACTGGGGTTCATGGGCACCTGGGCTTTAAGAAGTCCTTGAACGCCCTCAAATTATTTGTAAAATCCACTATGTATATTTTTCAGGTGAGAGGTTTCAGTTTTCATCAGATGCCGAAAGGCTTTATGACTCCTGAAAGATAAGACATAGTGTGGCAGAGCCTATTAGTAATAGGACCCCTAATTTTTAGTTGGTCACAGAGCTTCCCTTTCTTTCCGACCCCCTGTGTGGCCATATGACTAATTCTGACCAGTGGGATGTGTGGAGAAGCGGTAAGCATAACTTCCTCAAGTATCCTATAAGGGAAGGGTCCTGCCCTTCTTCTCCCCTTCCTCTGGCTATGATGTGGAGACAAAGGCTGGAGCTCCAGCAGCTACTTTTGACCAGTAGGTGACCTTGAGAATTGAAACCATGCACAGCAGAGCAACAAAATAGAAGCCAGGGACCCAACACAATGGAGCACCACCTACCCCTAAACTATCTCCAGACTTCTTAGACAGGAGAAAAAAAAAACAACTTCTACCTTAAACTATTGTTATTTGATGAGGGTGTGGTGGGTGGAGATGAGAGGGTATTACTTGCAACTTCATTACTAATTAATTATCCCACTGTTTGCAAAGTAGGAGACGATGGTGCTCATAGAAGGGAATCAATATGTTAATACATGTGAGCAGACACAGTCCAAGATGCTGTTCCCGGTACTCACCTGTCCAGGAACTAAGTTTGGTGGGATAGAGAAATAAGAAAACGGATCCAGGTGGTACCATAGGAATTTCACTCAATAAGCCTCCAACTTGGAGGCTTACTAGAAAGCGAAAACATGAAAGCAAATAGTACTTATTTGATACATTGTATTTACACTTCCACCATTAAAATGTGCCTCTAATATATGAGTTACATTTCCAACAATAAAAAAAAAATCCTTTCCAGAACTATCTTTCAGCAAAAATAATGAAGCCTACCTATGCATATTGTCTGCATTTCGACAATTATACCAAGGACTCTAGCTCATTTTTATTCAGGTCCACCTATGAGCAAATGATGGTGCTTTTTGTTACATAAATGCATCTATGTGCTGTCAAAATTTAATATTAATCTTTACATGTTGATTCTGAAGGTAACAATAAGAAATAATGACATCACCATACAAATTAGGATTATTATATGAAAATGCTCCAATCCTGTGTATTATTAGAAATAACTAATCATAGTTAAATTATTGACCCGTAGCAATGAAAATGCCCAGAATTTATTGTACATTATTTGTGTGTAATCGATTGTTTAACAAATTTTGCCACAGAGACTTGAGTAATTTATTAATTGCAACTCAATCAGTATAACCACAAATAGAGGACATTATTATTTACAAAGAGATGAGCTAGTGGGTAAGCGGGCCTTCTTTGTTGATGCAAGAAACAATGAGAAGTAAAAGTAATCCAGATCTCTTCATGCCTCCCTCCGCCCAGACCTCGGGATTAATTTCAGGAGGCTACTCTCCATCTATGCAGTAGAGGTCAATGGCTGAGATGAGAGGATGGAGACAAAGATTTACAGCTATGTTACCTTGGGCAAGTTACTTAACTTCTTTGATCTTTCATCCTCCTCCACTGTAAATAGGGATCCACTAGTTCTTATCTGTAGAGGTACTGGGAGCAGTGAATGGGATAATTTTGCAGTGTCTGGCAAATAGTTAAGTACTCATTACATGTCAGTTACCATCAATGACATCATCATCGTCGTCATCATTCTCGGTGCTGTTTTCTTAACTGGATTTCCTATAGTGAACTCAACAGGTTTCCTGGATTTGTTTTAGTTCACAAATCCATCATTTTGCTCTTCTTTCTGTCTCCTAGAGTCCCAAATGGTGCCTTGAAGCAGTGCTTTCCTCGTGGATGTCAGCTGAGCTTGGGCTGAAGAGTAACGCTATGTACACCAACTGGTACCCAGCTAATCATTTTCTGAGTTAGCATCACTATCCATTCTAATAACACAGGAATTAAAATGGCTTCCAAACAAGAAAGCAATGCCTTCTTACCTCAATAACAGGCACAGCCCATATTAAGCTAAATGCCATTCTGGGTTCTTCCCAGAAAACACCGGCAGCGGCCAAGTTCCCAGAGGCAGCCTGCACCCAATAGATAAGATGAGGCAAAGCAAATTGCACTGGACGAGACAGATGACCCTGCTGGCTTGCATTGAGCTAACAGTCAGCAAGGCTATCACTTACTGATCACTTACTATGTTCCAGGCACAGTTCTAAGCACTTTGTACACAGTCTCTCATTTAATTCTTCTGACAAATTATATGAGAGTCTCTCCATTATTATTCTCTCTTTACAGTTGTGGAAACTCAGGCTCAGAGGATTTGAATAGCTTGCCTAAAGTCAAACACAACTAGAAAATTGCAGATCTTGGCTTCGTACCCAGGCAGCCTGACTAAAACCTATTTCTCACACACTATATTGTGATGTTCTGGGAAGTCAGTCTAAGCATTTCGACATTCATAGATTCCCACCATATTCTGCCAGAGGCCTCTGATGACAGTTTACAGAGGCAACCCACATAGTGGTTAATTAAGATCTCAGGATGTTGACATACCGGGGTTGAAACCCCAGGTCTGCCCCTTACTAGCTTGATCTCTCTTTGACTCACTTTTCTCATCTGTAAAATGGGGATGACAATAGGGCCTACCTCACAGGAAGATTAAATGATATGTTGGAGTAAAGTCTTTAGCACACTGCAGGACACATAGTAAGCGCTCAACAAATAACTCTGTTGACATTATTCTCTCCATCCTTCAGAGATCTATTATTTAAAAATAAAAATAGAGTCCCTGTTACGTATATTCATCCTCAAAGCTCTCCTCTTCACATCTGGATGATAAAATGTAATTCTTAGGAAAAAGGATAATTTTTTTGGCACGACGTTCCCTATCTGCAATTACATCAAAATCACATTAATTGAGCTATAACACTGTCAGGCTCAGCAGCTGGAAAGCGCATCCATACATTCTAAAGAAAAGGCCATTAATTCAGCTCTCTACAGCGCGGCAATGAAATTGGGATGTCCGTTCTCCAGCGTGATTTACTGTCTTTCAAGCTGCTTAAGTGGGAACCTCTACAAAAAGATTTAAGTTAAGTGACTCTTGTGCTGCTCTGAAGCTCATTTATTATTGAATTAAGCGTTCATTTCGTTTAAAGGGAATAAAGAAATATAGTTTTATTTGAAACAAGGTAAAACATTTAAAAGAAATCGGCTATTATGATCCAGGAAGCCAGTTTATATATCTGCAAATGATCTCACTCTGCTTATGCTCTGCTGAAAAGTCAAATGTAAACTCATAAATATAACTTATTAGTTATGCATATAATTTGAGGCTTTTGCATGCTAGCTCATCCTTACTTTTCATACTTTATCATTCCTCTCTTTAAAAAAAATTTTTTTAAATCCAAGACCGTTAGGAAATGGGCTGGAGAAAATCCAGGTAGAAAAAAAACATACATTTTTGAAAAGTCTAGGTTTTCTTTATGACAGAGGGAAACACAGGAGGGAGAGGAGACCAAGAGGCAGAGAAATACATGTTTTAGGTTATCAGCCTGTGGCAGAAAAATCAAGGTACAGTAGGCATATAGTATTATTCAAAGATTTACAGCATATTGGTACACAGATGAATTGTGTGTGGCAGACAAACAGAGAATAATTCTCTACTGGTAGAGAAAGCACAACTTCAGTGCCTAAATTATCAGCCCTTGCATTAGGCACTAGGCAACAAAGCCCCTTTAGAATTAGTAATCCTGTCTGTCCACTGTCTAGATAAAAGAGATGGTATATCTCTATATAATGTTTCTTCTTCTAAGTCTCATGCAGAACAGCCAAGGGTAATATTCCCTGTACTAAGAAGTCTCCAAAGAACTAAGCACTCTGAACAAACTATATTTTCAAAAAATTCACTAGGACCCCTATAATGGTGTCATTTACACTCCAGTCACATGTGTCTACAGCACAAGACCCTTCATAATTATGTATATACACTATACCAGCTCACTGCCTAATTAGCAAATTATGTTGAAAATAGCATCCTGCTAATTAACGGTTATTATGGCATTTCTGAAGCTGAAGCTTTAATTATCACCAACCTAATGCTTGTGTACAGAGAAAAAAAAAAGTCCCCCCCCTTTTTTAAATGATCAATAAGTGCAAGAGATTATTATAAGGCAAATCTGCTGACAGCTGATTAATTTGTTTGATGCAAAGTTGCTGTGTGTTTCATATTATTTTATCGGAGTTGCAGGAAAAAGGTACATAATTTGCTTTCATTAGCAACCTCTGCGATTTATCATTAGAAAATGCACCCCCCACCTTTTTTTGTTGTTGTTTGTTCAATTCCCTCTGTGTTTTTGCCTGTACCAGCATCAAAGTCAAGAGCAGGAAGTTTTAATTAAGTGACACTAATGAGGTCGTTGAAAATGATACTTCAGCAATTCAGCATGCTGTTAAATGTGTTTATTCTATAATGTCATCAAAGGTGATTGTTTTCCCTCATAATAGATAAAATTCATTACCATTAGCACTGTACTTTTGAGTGTTAGAAATGCAAGTCAGGTGTATCTGTTGCATGTTTTTTCTCTTTTGCTGCCAATTAAAATTACTGGACCTAAAACAAAACTTTAGCAAGCAAGACTCACTCTGACTTGTTTTCTTCTTTTTAAGTCTCCCCTCTTTAGTCATTAACAGACCCCGCCAGGAAGAAACAGAACAAAAATGAGCATGCAAATGACTAATCAAGGAAAGCTGGAATCAAAGGGAGTGATGAGGGGTGAAAAGATGTTCCTCTGAGTCTGGCCACTGTGTCACTGATGTTGCTGCTCTGCCAGCACGGAGCTGCCCGCCTCGTGGCTGGCTGCCTCAGTAGCCCCACCACCCACAGCAGAGGCTGTGCCGCTGTGTCACTCAGCATTTGATTTGAAAAAGAATGAGGACGTTTTGGAGACTTCTTCCTCTAAAATGGTTTCAGCCTCCCAAGTACAATTTGGTTGTACGACCCACTTGGGGAAATTAATTATCACGCTGTGAATTTCCATGCTTCCTAAGAGCTGAAAATGATTTTTCACATTTCTGAGAGGTCTAAAGGGGAAAGCAGTAAAATGACCCCATTCTACAGATAGGGAACACTAGCAAAATAACTCAGCCCAGGTCAGAGAAAGAGCAGGCAGGCAGGCATAATCCCTGTTCCTCTTCTTCTCACCAAGCTATACCACCTCTGCAGTTCCAAATATTCAATCTTGATTTTCTTAAGTTACTCAATTAATAGCCCATTTTCATATCTTGCGCAAATTTAAAAGTGCTACAAGGTTTCTGTTTCTCTTTTAATGAGATTGACACTAATGACAAACCCTTCATCAAGGTAGCAAGTTTCACATCTTAACATGGATTTAGACAACAGTGATTATCTCCTACACAAAGCTTTCCATGTCTAGAGTTTTTTAATGCCAAAGAAACCCATTCTGACCCACCAAGTTTCCTAACTTAGAGCAGTAACGATTCTTTCACAACAGTGCTGCTAATTCACAGCAAACTAAGCAGACTCTGCACTTTTTTTTTTTTTTTTTTTAACTGGCTCCCCAGCCACAGATCAGGACAAAGAGAAGTTAGGTGGACTTTTTCAAGATACTTATTTAACTACTGTGACTGAGAAATTAAATTTGCTTTTTCCTTCCTCACTGTATCCCTGGTTTGGGCTGGTTTGATTCTGGGGCAGGAGGCTGGATTAGGTGACCTCATGGAATGTCTCAAAGACTGTCTCCACCAAAATTATTAACCAATTCCCTAAAACATCTCAGGAAAATTAAGGATTCAGTACTGTGGAGCAAATCAAACTTTGACTTAATTTGCCATTTTTCAACCAGTTAGCTGCAGAGGAAGCTCAAAATGCTCTGTATGACATGAAAGTACAAGAGGTCAGCAGCTTTTTATTGGAGGGTTGAGCATAGGAAAAACATTAGAATGGCTCAGAAGTATTAACAAGGTGGTAAAAGCTCTAAATCCCTATCTACTGTGCATTAATGAAACACGAGAACATACATCGAGAGGCTGAGGGGCACCTAATACTCCAGGAGGCTGGGAAGTGTTGAGGCAGCTTCTTAGAAGCGGGAGATCCTCATCTTTGAATTAAGGGAAGGATGTTTCTAGAAGAACCAGAATGCCTTTGCCAATTTGGGTTTATTGTCTGGAATTTAAACTTCGATTTCTCTTTGTGGTTTCTCCACCTTAACTTGAGCAATCACCCAGATGCTCCTCAAAAGAACAGAAAAGATGTAAATAAATGTTAGTATTCAGCACCAGCGAGGGTGTGGTGGGTGAGCAGTTTCTCCCAGGTGGGGTGGGGGGCAGTATCAGCCAGCAAGGCCTCTCTGGAAAGCACTTTGGTAGGGCATCTAGAGTTTAAAAACATTCACATCCCTTGATCCCATAATCGCACTCCTAGGAATCTATCATAAGGAAATCAGAGATGCTCATCAAAGCACTATTTATAATAATGAAAAATTAAAATCTTAAATGTCTAACTTTGGCAGATTGGTTAAATAAATGATGATATATCCACATGATGTAATACTATGCAGTCATTAAAAAACATGTTCAAGGAACACATCTTAATAAATATAACAACCACAAAGAAGAGGGCTAAAGGCGTTAGGCGTTATATATATGGTATGTGCCCATATTTACAGATTTCAATACATCTATTTATATAAGCATTAAAAGCGAGTAGAAAATAAATGCCAAAGTGCAAACAACGGTTATCTCTGGAAAACAGAATGAAAAGCAATTTGAATGTTTTTCTTTATACTTTGTATACTTTGTAAAAAATTAGTCATTTAAAAATATTAAAAGTAGAATTCGATAATCTTTTTCAGAATGCACCCATGGTATTAGAAATTTTATATAGTTTATTATATAAATTATAAATTATAGCTTTATATAATTTATGACACAATCAGCCTAAACACTTTTTTCTCTATTAACTGCATAACTGTTCAGCCCCAGGAAGCTCAGAGAATATTGAAATGCTGGGAACTACTATTATGAGACTCTCAGTACAGCACTCCCAGAACAGGCCTTTAAAAGATGCCTTCACATTTTATAACCAGAGTAGTAATCTCCATTTGTATAAAGTGTCCTACAGATTTGTACGAGGCAAGACTGCAACATTTGATGTCCTAAATTGTTTGACAGAACTATCTGTGATCCTCATGAGCGGATATTTTCCTTAAAGGTTTCATTTACTCCTCTTACAGTGACGGACACTTTTTTTTTTTCCTTTTCTTTTTAATTGAGGTAGAATTGATTTACAATGTCGTGTTAGTTTCAAGTGTACAACAAAGTGGTTCAGATATATATATATCTTAAAGTATATTTGTATATATATATACACACACACACAAACACACACACTTTTTTTCAGATTCTTTTCCATTATAGGTTATTACCGATGATGGACACTCTTGTCTCTGATTCCTCAGAACTTCTGAAGCCACTCTCCAGTTAGGTTAAAGAAGTTTGCACTGGGCTAAGGACACGTGCGGCCAAGGCTTATTTTTTGGCTGTGCTGCTGTTGTTGTTTACCTAACTCAGTGAGAAACTGTCTATATACATATATCAATACACAGTGTATATTATTTAAATTTTGAAAAATAAAAATTCAAGCCACAGAAGGGAAAATGTTTTGATGTCCAATTAAACTTTTTTACTGAGATTGTTTCCCAAAGGAACGTTTGAAAATGTTTTCCACTAGAGAAAAGAGGGGAGAATCCAGCTACAAGGTGAATTTTACCACAATAGGCAAGCATCATCCTCTGAAGGATAACATAATTACAACAAAAATGAAGACAGGGAAAGAAGTGCGCAACAAGCTACCTTGTCAGCTGGAGATGAGGAGATCAATATATTGTTTGCCGAACATTTCCCAATCACATTCTTAACACAACTGGATTTATGTGGGTTTGGGAGATGCTCAGAAAGTAATACAGATTTCTCCCAACTGGAGAGGAAATAAAATAAATTTAAACTCTTCATCAAAGGATTCATGGATTGTTTGTTTGTTGTTTGTTTTAACCTCTTCAGAGCTGTGAGGAAGAGGAAAGAGAGCTGAGAATAAAGAGAGCCAGGTTTGCATCTTTATCCTGTTGCTTACCCATTACTTTCAGAAAGTGACGGAACCTCTCTGAGCCAATGATTTCTAACCTGTTCGTGGCTTTTCTCAAATGGGGTTGAAAAGTTAAGTAACCTAACACAGAGCTGGAGAAACAGTAGGTGCTCGACATCTTTTGGGGTGTTTTTGGTTCACTTTGAATTAAACTCACCAAAACAAATAAATTGTATCTGCTCATACCCCGAAAGGAAAGAACTTGAGTGAATACATTTGAAGAACAGACCTTTTAACAAGCACCTCCCTCTGCTTTACACCGACATAGAATGACGATCTGTAGTAACATCACAACATTTTAATGACTCTTTTTGTGTTTTGCTCTTTTATTGGATCACAGAAAAACAAACCTCGCCCTTGTTCAGTGTCTAAACTACAGATGAAAACAGACTATGGAGTCACAGGACATCTTTACCACGTTCCGCACACATACAAGTAAATGAGAATGCATGTGAGCTGGGAGTATGAGCGCATGTGCCGTATAATTACCAAGCAGTGGCGATGACACCGACCCTCCTGAATGCTCATGGAAGATGACTCACACTTTAGAGCCGTGTGTCATCTACGTGCACGCTGGCTCCTTCCTTCCTTCATTCAACCTCTGCGATGCAGCGCAATATAGTGCACTACACACACACACACACACACACATGCTCACACACAGGAGCAACCTCCCCATTGCCAGACTGGATTAGCTCCTTAAAATTACCTGGAAGATAGGTTATTCGGAAGACGGAGGAAAATAGAAGCCTCTGGGGTGAAAAATCTGGGACTGTCCCTTCCTCTTTCCCCAACTCTCAAGTTCAAAGGTCTTCCACAGTTCAAACAAACCATTCAAATGCCCAGGCCTTGCAATGGGCAGTGTCAAACACTCGGCAAGAATGAAGATTTAGGCGTCAAATTTGAATTCAAACCCTTGCAAGCTATTTAATCTCTCAGAGCCCCAGTGTCCTTAGTAGGCTGTTATGAAGATCAAAGGACATAATGCATGTGGAGGGTTTAGCGCAGTGCCTGGCACACAGTATCCACTAAATGTCATTGCCAAAGAAGCAGAAGTAACACTTATACCCTGGTCCTGAGCTAAATGCATTATGTATATGACTGTATTCACAAGTCTACAAGGTAGATGCTATTATTATCCCCATTTTACAGAAGAGGAAGCAGCCTCACAGAGATTAATTTGGCCAAGACTCATTAAGAAAGTGATAGAACTAAGGTGAAACCCCAGAAGGCTGGCTCCAGAGTGAGCTACTAATGGCTACACTATATATTTTAAATCTATAACGGTTGAAACTCTATTAAAAAGGAAAGTGGACACTTGTGTTCATCTTGAGAAATGATGGGCCCAGTTTTTGCCTGGCCTGTAGGGAGGTGATGGGCAGGCACATGCCCTTCATCTGGCTCCCTGACCCTAATCCTACTCCTCTGACCAAGAGAAGATGAGAAGGAGGGATTTGCCAGAGGAATCTTGGAGGCAGCAGCTGGTCAGAGGCTGTGCTCCAAGGGCGCAGTTAAGGTGAACTCAGAGAACACAGGCCATGGGCACCAAGGAGCTGAGGAACATTCCAGAGACATGACACAAATGTGCTTGCTGCAGCACGGCCACCCCACTTGCCCACTGAGCCTCCCAGGAACCACAGGCACAGGTGCTGCTGTCCACTCCCAGATTAGCATTAGTGAACCCAGGACAGGCCAGCTAGTAGAACAACCAACATTCACTGCTGCAGGTTCTTGCTACACCCAGACACACACACACACACACTCAAACAGTTAGACAAAAAACAGTAAGCAGGAGAAAAACTAGATCTATCCCCCTAAAAGTCTTTTAATAAGGGGGCAGCATATACAAAAAGGCAAAGTAACACTATAATTTTCTTCCCTTTAGCGACTCCATTAAAAATGACCATGCTATCCCATCACTATAATTAGCCATTGCTTGGTTGGATCACACTTAAACAACAGAATAACTCTCACCCCAGAAAGTATAAAATATACCAGAACAGAAGTGGTGGCCATGTATTCATTTAAACAAATGTGTAATGAACACCTACTATGTGCTGAGTACACAAGACAATATCAACATGATACCAAAAATCTGCTAAATACCCAGAGGTTTTCCAAATACGCAGATGATTCATGTTCCATTTTTATTCAGCTATCTTTGCACTCGATGGCCATTTTCCTCTGCCCCCTAGTAGGATTTGGTCTAGTAGATGGACCGGCTGAATGTACATGATGCTACTGGATTCTTTAAAAAAAAAAAAAATGGGAGGAGCTTGGTTTTCCATCCTCTGCCTGACACTGCCAATGATAAATAAATATCTGTGTGTGCTCCCAAGGTGCCTGACTGTACAAAATGCCTGGCTGATCCCATTCTTGCTGTTTGTCAGCACCAGCACAGGGATATCAGGCATGAAAGGAAAATGGTTTTGTATTCCCTCCCTCATGAACATCTTTCCTGCCTCGGTTTCCCATGTCAGCCAGGCATGAATGGCTGATCAGTATACACAGCACAGCAGACAGGAGAATGAACACTGGAGATGAAGCATCTCAATGCAACCTCAGCTCCACTGCTCACCACCTGTGGGACGTCAGGTGAGTTGCTTTATATCCTTGAGACTTGGTTTCCTCCTTGGTAAACGGAAATCATAAAAGTAACTAAAGTTGTTTATGAGTTCATGAGATACACATAAAAAGTGCTTAGCACACTGCCTGGCATGTCTCGGTGCTCCACACAGGTATTCCTAGGCACCTACTACGTTGAAGGCACGTGCTGGGCATTGTGAAGGGCACCCAGATGCATCGGACAGTGATCCTTCCCACATGCATGAACTCACGATCCACGATGGGAAAGGCAATCTATTCCGCATCCCTCCCGCTGCACAGTCCTCCCAGCCCATCTCCATCCAGCATCTGTCTGTGGTTGTGCACTGGCTTCCTCCTTTGCATGGGAAGCTCCCTGAGGGCAAGAATTCTGTCTCCAGGTTTTAATCTTGTTGGCCTTCCATTTCCCCCCAGCATGAGCCATAACAGCAAGAACAGAGAATGTGCTAGACAAATGTTTGTTGAATGGATATACGAACAAAATAGAGAACAGAAAGTGCCACAAAAGTAATCATTACAAAAGTGCCACAGAAATTCATAGGAAGGACTGATTACTGTTATCTGGTCATACCAAAGTGGGGGTCAGTGTGATCAAAGAAGGGGTGGTAGAGTAGCGAACCCGAAAGCTTGGCCTTGGAGAATAGGCTGGATTTAGTGAGACTTGTTGGGGAGGGTCATTCCCATCCCTCCATGGCTTAAATTCACACCCTCTCTGCCCTCAATAGTACAATGAAGTGCAGGTGCATGAATATCAGAGGACTGAGGTTTGGGTGGGGGGTTGGTCCCTAGAGTCAAATTCATTTTTCTTTGAAGTGCCCGGAGTCCTATCATAAGGGGTTCACATCAGCTCTGTCTTTCTAAATGATTTTTACATTCCACCCAGCCCAGTTAACATCATTGAGAAAGTCTGCCATATAAAAGATTAATAAATACTATGGTTAGGAAGCCTAGGATTCATTCTGGGCTCTTCAGTCCCCTGAAAGAAATAGGCAAATTGGACAGAAATAAAAGAAGGGAAGCCACAAGGATTAAAGAGAACAGCAGCAGGAGCTACTTATAAGGGTTCCCGCAGCACCAGCCAGGAATAAGCAAAGCTCAGGGAGGACACAAAGGACCAAGGATCAAATACTCTCCCTGAGCAAGGGTGTAGGCACACCGATGAAGAGAAAGAATTGCTCGGGGTCACGCGGAGGGGTAGAGCAGAGAGGGATGGGATGTAATTACAGAAAGGAAAACTTGGGCTGCAGATCAGGGCAACCTTCTTACGAGCAGGCTCAATCCGAGTGCGGAACAGCTTCCCAAGGGAGGCGGTGGAAGCCCCATCGCTTGAGGTGCATAAAGCCGCTGGACAAAGAGCAGAGAAAGACAGTGAGGAACAATCTGCCCACGCGGGGGGTGGGACAGGTGACCTCACGGGGCCGCAGGCTCCGCACTTCAATGACACGTCAAGATGTATTTCATCAGGCACCCACCGGCGAAAGCTGAGAGCACTGCCACCGCCCACGCCCCCTCGGCCATTGTGCTTTCTCAATACGCCACTCAAGAAACATTCCCATTCACTTCAAGAGACCCTCCACGGCTCCTTGCTGCCAGCGAGAGCCGTGAGGATAATGTCTCGCCGTGGACTCGGCGTGTTCCCACTTGAAGGCAAAACGTAGCTTTGCAGGAGGAATTTTCTCTCTGGCTCAAGTGCCTTAGTCTTGGCTCCTGGAACTGGGATATTTTTGTTTTATTTTGTATGAGACCCTTTCAACTCAAAAGACACTCTTTATCCCTACTGTGGGATCCTGAGTGGCCGATATAAAATTGAGATATTTTAATATATTCTCTGAATCGATTAAATGGTTCCCTTTCGCTTTCAGAGGAGAGTCCAATATTTCTAACATGGATTGTAGTGCCCACAACGACCTCTGCAGACTCACTTTCCAGGCCCCTCCACCCCAGCATCGTACCCCTGTTAGGGTTTCTCAAACTGCCTGTGTTCCCTCCTCCTCTAGGACTTGTCCGTGCTGCTCCCTCCGTCCCAAACACTCTCATGCTCTCCCCACTTTCATTACTATATTCATCTGCTCAGGCTGCCATAACACAATACCACAGTTTAAGGGGGCTTAAACAACAGAAATGTATTCCTCACAGTTCTGGAGGCTGGGAAGGCCAAGATCAGGGTGCAGCATGGTCAGCTTCTGGAGAGAGCCCCCTTCCTGGTTTGCAGACTGGCTAGCTTCATTCTTGTTTATCCTCACACAGGAGAAGAGCACACTCTGGTCCCTTGTCCCCTTTTTATAAAGGCACTAATCCCATCATGGGGGCTCTATCCTCATGACCTCATCTAAACCCAATCACCTCCCAAAGGTCCCACTTTCTAATACCATCATACTGGGAGTTAGGGCTTCAACATACAAACTGGGGAGGGGGACATTCAATCCACAACATTGCACTGATCCTCTTCCTTCAGGACCTAGCCTTAAATGGTAGCTTTGGGAAGCTTTTCCTGATCTGGCAAGGGTGGGCTAGGGCCCCTCCAATCAGCATCTGAGGCGTGCCAGGCTTATCTCTGTGCAATCACTTAATACAACGTGTGTTAACTTGTCCTGCTTGCCCACCGGTCCACAAGAGGACAGGAGCTATGGCCGTATCATACTCTGCTGTAACTTTGAGACATGGCACGCAGGGTAAATGAATCAAGAAGCATCACATTAAAAGGGGTCCATGGGTACTTTGTGCTCCTCACAGATTCAGTGCATAACTGAGTGTTTAACATACGTAGGACAAGGGCTGGGTCTTCTGGAAAATGCAGAGATGAGTAGAAACTCATCCTCAAGGACTTACGGACTAGGCAGGGAGAGAAGATACATATATAAATAACCTATATCCAAGGTACAAAGGTAAAAGTGGCTGTCAGACTTAGTGCTATGGAAATTCAGAGGCAGGACACACATTTCCAGCTGGGTTGGGGAAATGGAGTTGGGAAGACTTGCCTAGAAATTCAGAGGCAGGACACACATTTCCAGCTGGGTTGGGGAAATGGAGTTGGGAAGACTTCCTAGAACAGGCTGGTAGACCATGAGATGTGGAGATGACCCAGAAGGCGGGTATACTAGATAGAGAGACCAGAGTAAGCAAAGGCACAGAAGCTGAAAATCTCTAGCACCATTGGCTCAAGAAGAGAATTAAACTGAAATTCAACTGTAAGGAAGCTATCTTGATCACAAAGTCTCTTGAACATCAAGTTTAGACTTTATTATGTACACAAGGGAGTGACACAATCAGACTTTGCTCTGTGGTATGACTTGGTAGAAAGTGGACATTTGAGTTATAATTTGTAAGGAAACCTGTAGTCTGCCATTTTTTAAGCAACCTACCAGTGTGAGCAGTCAGTATTCTCGGAGGGCCAACTACATCTGCCTTCCCGAGGGGAGCTGGGAGGCTATGAAATGGCCCCTTGCCTCAGAAATTGTCTACTCAACTGCCATTGAGGAAATCCATCCTTCTTAGATCTATGGATCCCAGGATCCTATACAGAAATACAGCGACCAAGCTAACAAAAGCCCTGGATTATGGAGTCCGAATATTCTACTTCAGAATTCTGAAATAGTCGCAGGAAATACACTTGCATGCCCTCTTATGGCTCTCCTCACTAAGGGCTGTGCCCAGGGGTTTTGTTAGGCCCCTTCCAACTCCAGTCCTGCTGTTTCATTTACCTGGTGGGCAGCTGCATGGCTGAGCTTGCCCTGGTACATCCTGGGAGGGCTTCCCTTGCCCCCACTTCTATGTAGCAGAGTTGTCAGCCTCAGCCTCTGCTGGTGAGAGAACCACAAAGCAACTAGCTAAAGAGTGGTACAGCGATGGCACCTGCAACCTGCTTCACCTGGGAGAGGAAACAATGACTTGGAGACTGTGCCCAAGGAGGATGTTTACTCAGGCCACGCCCCTGCTGAAACCAAAAGTGTAGGATTTGCCAGAGAATGAGAGGTCCCACATCAGATGGGGGTGAGTCTAGAGAACAGTATTAAGTACAACAGCATCTATTGCCATTTGCAGAACTATAGGATTCTAGGCCATTTAAGCACACTAGTGTTATTACCCCAAGGTGAGAGACCAAGAAACCATAGCTTAGACAGGTAAAACGGCTTCCCCAAGTCCAGACAGCTGGCAAGTGGTAGAGCTGAGATGTGAACCTAGGTTCGTCTAACTCCAGAGCCCAGGATCTCAACAATTTTGCTAAGCTATTTGGTTGCTGTATTTCTTTGACTATTCTTGTGGAGACAAAGAAGACAGGCAGTTTATTAACAAGGCACCCTCTTTCCAGCCTTTTATCAGGGCAGGAGATAGAATGGGCTCTCCCCGCACAGCTAGTCTTCTGCCCCCCACTGGTCAAATAGGGGATGGGCTTTAATAGGAAGCGAATCCCCAGTCGAGGGGTCTTCCCTGTGGACTATCCCTGGTCTAAAACCACTCCAGATGAAAGAATGGCCTGTGGATGAGTTGAAACTGATTATTATTATAATCATTATCTGTGTAACATTTGGGCAGGAGATAGCTCCTGACAGTTTCTTGTGAGAAGTTATGTCTGAGCAGAATTTATTTGAAAATGTCAACCACCTTGAAGATCATTAGGGTAAAGCTCTTGGCCTCAGGAAAAGACAAAAGTGAAAACAATCATCTGTTGCTGCTTATAACCAGCTGTACTGGGGTGGACAGAAAATGAAAAGGATGAGCATATGGCACATGGGGGTTTTGTGAGCCATTCAAGCACCAAATCCTCAGGTTTGCTGTGAGTGAAGGAGATACTCATTCCAGACACACACATTTGTGAGGGGTTGGATCCACGCAATCAAGACTGGATAGGTCATATCAGGAACATGTCCAAATGCAGTGAACCTCTTCTAGTAAAATGAATTCTTGAGGCAGGAATTTGGCTATTCCAAGACAAAGCAACCAATGAAGCAATCCCCTATAGTCAACTTAATAACATTGTTCATCCATCTTGTCTCTCCGTCCTCTTCCTGGCACACTCATACACATACTATGTGGACAGAAACACACTCATGCACACATACATCATCTGGGGTTTCCACTGAATTATTCAAACTCAGCTTCTCCTCCCAAGTATCCAAGGATACCTTAAGAGTCTGGGAACCTTGGCCTATTTGAAAATAGTTTCCAGCTGATATTTTCTTTAGTACTTTCTGAGGTAACAAAAAGCATGTGACTATTAGAGAAAAGATGCATTTTGTAAATATGGAATATGTTTTTACTACCAATATTGAAAACAAGAAAGGAAGAAGTGGGTAAAAATTCAGATATTAACACATAAATCATTTAAGGAATTGCACTGAGAAACTCTGCTCTGTAAAATAAAAAATAAATATACTGTGCTATGTAAAATGCTTTCTTACCATTGTGAAGCAGTGTCCTTAGATATCACCAGATTTAGCACGTGTCACTGTACCTATGAAACCCCTATCTGGTAATATACAAGGTATAGCAAGCATAAAATCGTGAACTAGCTGTCAGGGGCTCTAGCTGTAGAATTAGACCACCTGCATTCAAATCCTGGCTCTATCACTGACTAGTCATGGTACCTTGGGCAATCGACTAATGAAACAGAATCACCTATAGTCAAAGTCTTTAAACCTCGGTAACTTCATTTATGAATTGAGGATAACAGCAATACCTAGAACCCCACAGGGGAAAGGCACTTATCACGGAGTCTGAGACATGGTTAGCCCTCAGTAAATGAGAGTGGTTCTTAAGCTTCAGTGGACACTAGGATTGGGTGAATGGGAACGGATTACCAATTATCATGAATTTCAAACAGGGGTTTTAATTTCACATACAAGGAAATAGGGAACCAGTGAAGGTTTCTGAAGGAGTGTTATGATAAGGAGGTCTTTAAGGAAGCACACACCCATGTGGTATAATATACCATAAGGGAGAAATGCTGAGCGCAGTGGCTGTCTAGAAAGTCTCTGCAATAATCTAAGCCTAACGCCATACATCTCTGGATCAGAATGTTAGAAAAGGCAAAGGCAAGGAAAGCACCAGACTATTTTTAAAGAAGGAAGAGGAGGAAGAGGGAGGGAGGGAGGGGGGGAAGAGGAGAAAAGAGAGGGGTAGGGAGACACAGAGAGAGAGAGGGAGGGAGGGAGGAAGGAAGGAAGGAAGGAAGGGAGGGAGGGAGGGAGGGAAGGAGAAAACACTGTTCTAGGTGACTGACTAGAATGACTAATTATGAGTCAGAGATGAATGGAGGGCAGTCATCTGAACAAACTGCATCTCCTGTCTTATGACATTAATGCAAAGGGTGGCCAGAATGACACACAGGCCAGTCATCACCCTAACTAGACAGTCTTTAGGGATCCTTCAGGGCTGGCCTCCAAAGTCCAAAAGTTTCCTGATGGCCCTTTGTTCAATTCATTTAGCAAGTATTTATTGGGTACCCACTATGTACAAGGCACTGCGCTAGGCTCTGAGGACACTGAAACGAAGAGAGACAACAAAACTGCTCTTTTGGAGCCTATGATCTATGTATAGATAGCTATAAAACAATTAAATTCAGAAATAAGTCATTAATTCCAATTGTGCTATGTGTTATAAGTGGCACCCTGATCAGATCTGTCCCTGTGGAAAGGCTTCTAAACAGGACAGGTCCTTTACTGAATCCGAATATAAAAGCTCCTACCTAACTTTCAGAATCAATGTGGCTTCTAGGATCAGGAGAGGCAAGCTGAGTAGATTTTACTAAGAGCGCGCTCATGCCTGTTCTAAGCAGCAGCCTGTATGCCTGGGAGAACTTTGAACCATCCCTAAAATCTCAGCTGAAACGGAAAGCAGAAAGGGAAGGCAGAAGAGCCTGGAATGGGCCGGGGCCGGGGGGAGGGGGGGGGTGGAGCGGCAAGCAATGGAAAATTCTACACAGCACGGACTGCTATAAGTCATGGTCCATCAAGTCACTTAGAATCACCTCTCTCATGATCTATAGAAAATAAGATTAGGTCAAATCAATGATAAAGAAAAGTACCTGACAGTCACTCCACTCTGCTGTATTGTTGTATAGGGAAAGGCGTCACTGCTTTATCATAGCACTCTTTCCTTGCTATACTCCTCAGAAAAGCACTCCAGGCAGCCACTAAGCAATGGAATTGTGTAAGGAGGAGAGACAAATGTATTTTAAATTCATCAGTTACTAAGGTCCTTTCTAATCTACGTCACGGCAACCAATAACTCCAGAGTTTGGGAGGTAAGCAGAAGGATTGCAGCCAACAGAAATTGTAAGGATGAGTAATCATGTCAGAGCAAAGCTATACCTGAGATAGACTCGGGATGAGAATCCTTTCCCTCATAGGTAGAAATGAGGGGTGGACAGTAGCAATGTGGAGCAGCTTGCTTTAACAGCTCCTCACTAAAGAGCTAGGCATCCTCACTCCATTAAAATCCAACCTTGGCCTGTGAAACACTAATCCTCTCCATATTTTTCTCTAAAACTGAAACATGAAAAATATTAGCATATGCTGAAGAACTTGTAATGATCCATAAAAGAATAAATCCTTCATTCCTAGAGGGTGGATGTACTTCCTAAGCACTATTCAGCAGCCAAAAGTGACAGACTGCCATGGGGAACAGACGTTCCAGTTTTTCCTGTGCAGGGGGCAGGATGGAGGATGCAGGGTGGTGTCAAAACATCCCCAGCATTCTCCAGGGTGGGACACTCACTCCCTTCTTTGCTCAGGGTGATCTGGGTTCTTCTCACACGTCTGCTTGTCTCTGTGATGTCAGGAGAGGCCTGAGGGCAGACCAATGGCAGCTTCTGCTCGGTCAGAGAATAGGATGCTGGTTTACTACAAGATATAAATAGAGCAACAAAGCCCCCCATGGAGGAATGTACATTGGAATGCTTTAAAAAAAAGGAAGTATGCAATTGGAGCAGGGGCATTACACAGGTATACTGAACAAGGGCCAAAACTGCTTAAAATGGCTCCTAAAAATATAAGTCTATCTGAGATTGCTTCTCGGGTGTGTTATTTTTATCTATTCCACTGGGATTAAGCATGGCCTAGAATCCCAGCTTGAAAGGGAAGAGCAAATTTTGCACTACCTGCTATCTCTCCGTATTCATCAGTACTCATCAGAAATCTGGATGTGCACCTAGAGGGGTGGGATAGGGAGGGTGGGAGGGAGACGCAAGAGGGAGGGGATATGAGGATATATGTATATGTATAGCTGATTCACTTTGTTATACAGCAGAAACTAACACACCATTGTAAAGCAATTATACTCCAATAAAGATGTTTAAAAAAAAAAAAAAAGAAATCTGGTTGTGGACACCCTTGGCACAAAGAAAGCACAATTAAAGCCTGAGAGGAGGCCAGTCTGAGCTCTGCCAGAGCCAGATGGACCCTACGTGGCTTCCTTCAGTCTCAAGCTCGCTTGGCGGCTCTGCCTTTGACTGACATGTGACATTCTTGTCTTCCTGGACAGAGAAGCCAAGCTTTGATGGTTATCGACATCGGAAAATGTCATGTCTGAATATGCTTCAGCTGGACCTTCCTCCCTCACTTCATTTCTGTCTCCTGCCCTCAGTTTATTTTAATTATACAGTGAAAACTCTCAAGCATGGAATAGCTGCCTGCTGTATCACACCAGCCCCTAATTGTACTCCGGAGCTGGATCATGGCATTTTATCACCTTGCAATGGTAAAAGGCACATTTGCAACAGGAGTAGGTCATGGAATATTTTCTGTAAATGCCAATGGATTTCAAGGCCCCTTCCTTTTTTTATACTAGACATCTGTGATTTCATCTGTGTGTGTAGGAGAATAGTAAGGTCCATCTCCTCTCTTATACCTTTTCCTACTCTTCCTCAATTTGTGGATGAATATTAATATCTTGATCCATAATCACTTGTCTCTTATTAATCCACAAAAGCATTTGAGCAGATTTAATTTTTGTTTTACCATAGTTCCTATACCGTGATGGTGTGTCCATTTAGCATTCTTCTTGCTCTTTTAAAGCATTTTCATCAGTAACAGCATAGATCACAAGAGAGAAATTATATTCTGGCTTTTCCCGAAAGAGGCCATTTCAACAAGATAATTTTGCAGAAGACACAACGTGACTCATGCCCAATCTGGACACAGCTGGCCACTGTGGGACTCTGGTTCAGATGGCTGTGTATGCAACAAATACAGGCTTTCCCCGTCGTGTGTGTTCAATAAATGTTCACTGAATGAGTCTCCCAACCATGAACGTGCTCAAACTCAAATGCACCCTACGCGTATTTAACCAAGAACTCCCATGCTCTAGTTGTCACATGTTGAATACGCATCCCCTAATTCACACTAAGGACAAATTCTCTTCTGGTAGCCACCCTTCCCCAGCTCAATCCAAACCTCGAGGAAAAAGGGTTCATGTATTCACATGGTTTATAAGTCATGCTCCCCACAGCAGTATTTCTCACTTGACAGATTAATGTTGTATCACTTTTAAGCAATTCCCAGAGGTGTATGGTGGTGCCTGGTCACAGATGTTTCCCTAATACTGCTAAGTAAAATGAAAGGCTTCAGGCTAACTTTCACAGAGGCAGTAGACTAAGGAGAAATGGATTACCGCTGCTTTTCTATTTCCAGGCCCAAAAGTCTCTAATTAACATTCATGCAATTGGCTTCTCCTGGCACTCCTACCTACTTCCCTTGGATGTTATTCACGTCAGGACTTGGGAAGAAGCAACGTTTTATGTAACAACCTCACTCATTAATCCTTAGTGAATGCACTCAAGAAAAGGTACTCGGGGCAGATGAAGGGTCCAGAGTCAGTGAAGAATAGCAACCTGTTCTTCACACTGCCATCTCCCAACAAAACTTCAGTCCAGGCAAATATTCCACCACAGTGGTCCAATATTTTCCGTTAACATCTGCTATAGTTCAGTTTTTATGGAACCAAAAAGGAGCTGATTCACGTGAAAAGTGCCCAGCCCTGTGTCTCGCAAAAAGGAGATGCTTAATGAAAGTTATTTTGAAACCTAAAAGGAAATACAAGATATCCTAAGAAATTCAGATGTTGGTGAAATAGGCATTCATCTGAGGACCATGCAGAAAGCAACAGAGGTATTTCCTCAGTGACCTGGCAGATACCATTCAGGTGTGACATCTTTGAATATGAGAAAGGAAAATGCTACAAATGAGTGATGTGAACCATCTGAAGTCTCATCATGGCTGAATACTGTGAGAGTGTGTAGGGTTAATTTGATCGAGTTTATCCAAAAGTCAGACATCCCTGACCACTCTAACCCAACCTCACTCTCACCTTGAATCCCCCATCCCAAAGTAGAAACCAGGCACAGGTGATGTCCAGTTAAGGAGAGCAAGGCCAGGGTACATAGCTCCAGCCAACCGCTGCCTTGTGGGAATGGAAGCCCTGTGTTGCTAGACCTTCCAACTTTTCGAGAGAAGATGGAAATTTGGATTTTTATATAAATCTCTCAATTTAAAAATATTAGTTCAAACTTAAAAAGAGATATAAGTCAAATAAAACACATCTGACTGTGGGCTGGACTCAATGCACAAGTTTACCATTTTGCAATCCCTGGACTCTTTGATTCATGTGGTGCTGAATCATACACCCTTTTGCATTATTTCACTTTTCACTTAGCAGGCTGTGACTTCCCAAATAGACCATAAACACTTTTGACCCTGACACACTTTTGGCTGGGTGGGTCTACGATGCTGTGCATTTACTAAACAGTGACTCTATTATATACTGCCATGTTGAACAATGGCTTCTAGCAGATGTAACATTTCTGAAACGAGAGAATGCAAAGCAAAAGAAGGAACTTGGCATCAACTTGAGTGAATGCTCCTCCTTCTTTTCTCCATTCTTTTTTCTTCCTAGCAGGTGAATGTTTGCAATGGTGATTTCTCATTTAATTGCTAAGTATTTCCAAGGCAGAGTAAAATCCATCAAGGACCAGACACGGGACTATGCTAATTCCCCATTTCTCTGATAATGCACAGATTCAATGGGGTCTTCTTCCCGCCAGTGTGTGTTCATAAATGCCATTAATAGTAATGGGAGTCAAATGCAAAATATCACTGAGTAAGTAGGCCCTAGTGCATGAAATATATGCTCAACCACAAGGACAAGCTGCAACACAGCTCACTGCCTTGTACCGAATTGGGGGCCGGGGATTCTCTGATTGGGACCAAGATGGTGATAATGACAAATAAAAAGAAAAAAGCCAGTCCCTGTTCCCTGCTTATCCACTACCAAGACTATCCTTGACTTACAGGTCAGAGACAATGAGGAGCTTTGAAGCCGGGAAACAGAGACAGGGTGCAGAAAGATGCAAACTCCCGGCCTTGCACGGGAATTAATGAAACACAACTCAGCCAGTTCAACACCAGTGCCCTTTAGTCATCCCACCCACTAAAAGACACTGTTAAAAACCCGCCAGCTTTTATTAGCAGAAACAAATGAAGTCGACTACCGAGCACTCAGGAGTTTTTCATCCTGAAAGTCCAGGATGGCTTTGGCATAATAAAGGTCATATCTCCTAACCACGGTAATGTTCACACAGCAACCTGAGCTCCAGGCAAGAGCCAGGACGGCTTCTCAGTGTTCCCCCTGTAGAAGGTGTTGCCGATTAAACTATCACATTTCAAAGGGCTCCTTACAGTAAATAGGAAAGAAAGGAAAAAAGAGATCCAGGGCCTTTTGTTAGTCAAAAAGCTAGGGAAAGGCGATAATTAACCCATTTTTGTAGAGAAATCATTTGGACAAAAGTCAAGGGATTTACCACCCTGTCAATTGTTAAGTCTAGATAAGGACATTATATTCCCCTGCACAAAGGGGGACTGAGATGGAGAATGGAAAGTAGGCCACTACTACTACTTTACCTCACATCTGAAAAAAGACTTTTTTTGTCCTCCTGATGCAGTGATGGACTAAAGGATTTTTCTCCCCCCTTGCACTAAAAACATAACTTCAGAGCCTGGCTTTTGCATTTTGTTAAATATTCAAAGGTATTGTGCAATTAGCATGTCATTAATGAATAATTAATTACAGCTAAAGCAGCCTTCAGATTTTTTGCAGCTAAATTATTTAAACAGCAAATATAACAATACAATGCAATGCTTTCATTCGGTGTTTTGTTATTGCATTATTTGAAAGGAACAGCAATATTACTTTGCATTAGATGCAAGAATTTTGTTCAACAAAACCTGTTCTTTCCTTTTTTTCTTACCTAAAAGTTGCTTCATGTGCCCTAAAAGGGAAAATTAATTCAATTCAGATTAGATTGCCTAAGAATTAATTAGCTGCAAATATCTGAAAACTGTGGCTAGGGATATAGGGCTTAGATAACTGAAACTAAAAGAAAAAAGTAAACCGATTTAAACCTGTCCTTTAGAAGAACTTCTACACAAAAGTACCCCTTTCTAGATATTTGGTTACCACTTCTGAAGGAGGAAACCCGTTAAAAATCCTTTTGTTTTATTTTTTAAGCTAGTGGGTATTACAGAGTCACCCCCAGCAAATAGTCAAGAGTTAAAGAGAAAGTAATATGTTGCTACTTGCAGACATACATCACTAGTAAGACATGAGTTTATATTTATAAGTTGCACAGCTGGGATCAGTTGACTTATCCATCTGTTAACTACACCAGTAAACAGTATGTCTAGGACCGTCATATCCTTGCATCCATCACAAATTCCTGCTTTAATTGTGTGTTTACGTGGCAAACCTCCGCTTAAGTATATTTTAAGACTGTTTTAAGCAGTTGTAATTGCTCCTTTCTTCTTCGTATTAACTCCAACACATTTTATTTACCATTATGACAGACCATGATTTTGCAAGCCTCATAGATAAATAAATGTCAGAGATCATCCTGCTCGGGAAGAGGCAGCAGAAACACAGAGACTGAGAGGGTTTTAACCTGTCTGGTCTGAAGAGCTTAGGCCTCTTGCACAAAAGTCAGTGCCTTGAGTCACAAGTTCAAATCTCAGGAAGGCTATCTCCTGAGCTCAGAAAACTGCCAACTATACAGATTGTTTTAGAAGAAGAGGGAGAGGAAGATTTGGGGCGGGGGGGCGGGGACTTAAACCACAGGTTGGAAAGATGAGATGCCACCCAAAGGAAACCCAAAGGTTTCCTTCTTTTCCCTTAATTAGTCTGCTGCCACTCTGCCAGCTGAATCCACCATAATTTGAGACTTTTGGGGTGAGGAGTTCCACGGTGGTGGGGGAGTGGATGAGCCAGTGGCAGAGGCTTAGAAGTATCGAGAAGCTCAAAAGTCAAAGGAGAGTGTAGCCCGTGGCCTTGCCGGATTTTCAACCCCTGGTTCTACAGCTGAGTTTCATAAGCATGCTAAAAGCATGGGCTTAAAAAAAAAAAAAAAAGGCACTTTCCATAATTAGGGAAAAAAATATGCACAGGGTTCTGCACAAGAGGGGGGATTTTACTGTATTTTTCCCAACCTGCCTTTTACACGTATATGTATAGCAGGATGTTAAACTTCACACAACATTGTTAAACCACCTCTTGGGTTTGGGGAACTGAAAGTCTTATGTGCCTATGTATTATTGTACTGATGCAAAATAGTTAAACTTTTCTAGGTGATTAACCATCATTTTCTCAGGGTGTCCTCGCACAGCTTGCAGTTTCCAGCTTCTCAGTAAACGTTCAGATCGATACGCGGCTAATGGGGGCGGGGGTGAGGACTGCAAGCTGCAGACCCTCCCGGAAGCTGAAGAGTTGCTCTGGCACAATCTAGTAAAACGACAGCGTGGCAGTAGGCAATTTACCCAGGCCAAGGAAGCTGTGGCTTGTCAAAGACATTAAAATCCAAATGGGCCAGCAGCGGTGCCAAATGTACTCCCAGGCCTTGCAAACACACAATCCAGACAAACCGAATTAACCTCAACCAGTTTATAATTAATTTGCTTTTGAAAGTCATGTCATGAGAACAAATGTGCCATCCCTTTGCAATGAAATGTTCTTAAGGGCACCCCTACTTAACAACGCCTCTGACAGAAGCGCCGTTGGTACTTGCTACTAACCTAACTAGGGGGTGAGCAGTGGAGAACAGATTCCAGGAAGCTTAACCTTTCTGTCAAGCTAGTGGAATCTGGTAGCAGTGTGGTAGGTGGTGTGGCCCCGTGGCCTCTCTGACCTCAAATGACAGCTTCACTATGCCTGAGATGCTAAAATTAGATACATAGTCCTCTAGATGAGGCACTGCCCTTTCTAAACACCTTCTCTTTTTTTTTTTTTAACATCTTTATTGGAGTATAATTGCTTTACAATGGTGTGTTAGTTTCTGCTTTATAACAAAGTGCATCAGCTATACATATACATATGTCCCCATATCTCCTCCCTCTTGCGTCTCCCTCCTCCCACCCTCCTTATCCCACCCCTCTAGGTGGTCACAAAGCACAGAGCTGATCTCCCTGGGCCATGCGGCTGCTTCCCACTAGCTATCTATTTCACCTTTGGTAGTGTATATATGTCGATGCCACTCTCTCACTTCGTCCCAGCTTACCCTTACCCCTCCCTGTGTCCTCAAGTCTTTCTCTAGTAGGTCTGCATCCTTATTCCCATCTAGACAGCATCTTTTAAGTACTGTTTTTAAGATCAAAACAGTAAGGCACCAAGGCAGTAATGCTTCACGTGAATTTATTTTCTAGGACTTCAGAAGCCAAGGAACGTTAGAGCCTTGTATATATGTGAAAAGGAAACTGAAATAAGGTAAAAGGGGCAATTATCCTGAATCTTAACATGGAGTATTAGGTGCCAAGCACATTTTTTTCCTGCAATCCTAAGGGATAAAAATTTACAAAGAAGTAACTACAGAGTAGATGATTTAAGTATAAGAAGGCTTGGGTTTTACAGCTAGTACACGACAGAGGCAGGATTCAAACCCAGGACCAACTCGACAGCCTGGGATCTTAGCCCTCTGGTTTTCATTCCACCGAGAGCCAGATCTCATTCCCCCTCTTTCCAAAGCACAGAGGCCAGAGTGAGACTTTAAGTGTGACTGCTTTTTAAACAAACTTGAACTGCACATCAAGATGAATTCGACCCCATCCCAACCCGTTTCTCTAGGAGGCTGTGCTGGAGAGCATCTGCAGCTTAGAGTTCTGAATACACCTCACTGGAGCTCCCTTACAGCCACACAGCATTTCTGATCCAAAATGGTCTGTAACAGGCTGGTGTTCTACACCAGCTTTGGCACCAAAACTGTTTCCAAACCTCGGATCAACCCTCAAAGAGTGGAAGAGTGCTACTACTGAGGACAGTCCTAAGAGGGTGCTGCAGGTTCAACAAGCACCTGAGAGGAAGCCGACCTGCAAAAACACGTTTGGCAATGACATTAGAAAGGAAGAGCCAATGTAGTCACAACGGTTATTCGTTCATTTATGCCACAAATATTGATTTCTTACAAGCTCCTGCTTGAATGTGCCAGACACTGCATTAAGTTAATAAAAATATAAATACATGTGGATTTGTGTTTGTGTGTTTTTAAGATTTAGAAGCATGCCCCAAGTCACAAAGATAATAAATGGCAAAGCCAAGATTTGAACCCAAGTGGAACTCTAGTACACACAATCCGATCCACAATACTATTATTCCAACAAAACTGCAACTTTGCAGGGACACGTCACTGTCATGTCAAAAGACTTCACAGGTGAAATCCTATGCTGCAGTTTCCTTTCACTGAGATGCAGCCTCATGGTCTCTGAACATTTTCACCAGGAGGAGAATGACAACATCACCTCTGAAGGGACAACTGTGCCATTAAAAGGAGAGAAGAAATGAGAAAGTTCAAGAGGCATTTGGCTACTGGAATCCAAAACTGGAAATTTAACTGGAAGCTTAACTTCAGGACTTACCTTAAAATCCATACAAACACACACACATACCTTCCAGTCATTCTATCTACAACAACCATTAAGAACTTGCTTCACATCATGACTTTAGTGTCTTCCAAGTTATTTCCAAGCATCCAAAGATGCTAAAAGAAGAAGTGCAAAATCTTGTAGAAAGATTCCAATGAAATTAACAAGAACAGAGGTTCCAGGTGTTAAGCATGCACTACCACTACCATCCCCTCTAATACCTCCACTGCTTCTACACTAATGAAAACACCAGTAGCTCCCAATTACTGCCTGAGCACCCTCTGCCATGCTCTCTGCTGAGTGTTTTACGTGCATTATATCATTTATTCTTCACAAGCACCCTCTAGGATAGGTAGTATTATCCTGTTTTACAGAGGAGAAAACTGAGGCTTCAAAAGTTTAAACATTACACAAATAACCAATCAAACAATAGAACTATTTACCAAGCCCATCTGTAAGGTATTGCAAAGCTAAGCACGGTGGTGGATGCAAGAAAGTATGAAATATTGATCCTTTTCATCAAGGACCAGGAATTCAAACTGCAAAGACCAAGACACATAAGAAAAGCAAACTGATGAGGCAGACCTGAAGAGGAAGTCCCAAGAGGGCAAGAGCCAAGTCTATCTTGTAGCAAGTTGGGTCCTGATGGCCTGGCAGAGTATCTGACCTATAGGACATGCTGAGTAAAAAATTGTTAATAAATATAGAAAATAGTAAGTGTCAAACAAGTATTTTAGAATTCCTGAAACCTAGTTCCTGAGAATTTAGTTAAATATGGTTAAGGAAAAATGCTCCTGATTCTGCAACTACCATTTTGAAGCCCCCTGACCCAAGGTGTTTCAGTGCAGGTTGAGCCCCAATTTGATGGCATGTGCCTCTTATTTTGATCAGATTTGGGCACCAAGGGCCTCGAAGGCTTGATCAGAAAAATCTCCATTTCTCTTTGTCCATATTCTGCCATGGACCGCTCCTCTGCCAAACATTTCATAGTTACCTTCAAGCCAAACAATATCTTGCAAGGGAAGTGACTGGCAAACAGCCAGCACCACTGATGCAGAAAAGTACCAACCTCACTCCCAGGCTTCAATGCCTTCAAGGAGACCCTGGAATGAAGGAGTCTTTACAACCACTCTGATTTTTTTCACTCCCCTTTTGTGGAAATATCTTTTACACAAGGCTTAAAGAAAAAAGGGAAAAATAAGAAGCAGCAGCAAAGAAAAAGAAAACCTGCCTTAAATGAAAAATTCCAATCTTGCCTTTGTAAAAACCCTCCAAGCCCCAGTCAGTTGCCCCTCCCCCTTTATCCAGGCCTCTGTGTTTCCCTGGCAAAGGGGTTAGAAAGCTGTTGAAAAACATTCTCCTGCTGTATTGAGACTGACATCTGACAGAGCTCCGTGGTGTCCTAACTTGGGTGAATTTAAATGACAAGCTTGGCTTTATAAGTAAGGGATCCTCTTTTACAATAGAACAGCATGATTGCTTCATGGTAGAGGGGGAAAAGGGGAAGAATCAAAGTTTTCTTCAAATCCCCAGTGGTGCCATTGACCTATCAGAAGGTTGTGACCCACTCCTGTTAATCCATGCAAATCAGATGCCTCCAATTTGTGCTACTGATTGGACTACCACACCTTTAAATTCAGGAAGCAGCTTTAGAGTGAGGTTCCTATCACAGAGTTCAGTTCACCTCTCATTTTTTTCTTCTTCAAAAACATGACGACAGCTGACTTCCTTTAAGTCTTGCCCTTGCTCAGTGAGGGAAGACTGTATGATGGTTTCCTGATTAGCATCAAGGCAAAAGCAGCATGTTTTTCATAGACTAACGCTATTACCTAAATTATAGGCCTGTTGCTCTCAGCATTTTCCCCGCACAGACAGGTTAATATACACATCCCACTGGTATTACTCCTTTGCTAACAGTCACCCAATCATTTTTATAATACTGGGGGGTAAAGGCCTGGTATTCCCTGGAACAAGCTTCCCATCCAGATGAGAGAATCTTATATATAAAACCAGAAAAGCGGTTTTCAAACCGTTCAAAACTTACCAACCTTCCCCAGGTTCAATGCCATATGCCATTGGCATTTTAAACCAGGAGTAATTTCAAGCAGAAACATTCAGAAACAGGAAATTCAAAGGCTGGTATATTGGATATCAGCCGTAATCTGGCCTGTGTGATTCTCATGTCACTCAAGCTGTCCTGAAGTCATTCTGAACTGGTTATACAATGTCAGCGACCAGAATTTGTGTGAACCATATCCGAGGGGGAGAAGGAGGTATTTAAAGGACTTGAGCAAATTTTCATTTTCTGAAACTTGGAAAATTGCTGTCTTAAAGAACCCTAGAATGATAAGCATATATGAACAATAAATAACCATAAAAACCATTTTGCCTGTATTTCAGAAAATGTTATTCCCAAAAGCAAGAAAAAAATGTCAAAATAAACAGGAATAAGCCCAACCAAAAATATCAGAAGAATTCTACTTAAGGATATTAAAGACTTGAATAAATGAGTGTATATATTCATTCGAGGTTGGAAGACCAGATATAGTATAGATGTCAACTTCCCCAGATTTCAATGAAATTTTGCTCAATATCCTAAAGGAATTATTTTAACCTAAAAAATGATTCGATAGTTTATATACAAGAATAAATAAGCAGTAATAGTTATGAAAATGGAAAGGAATTATAATATTAAAAAATATTATATAGCTACAGAAATTAAAATTGTACAGTAATGAAATCAGACTGAACAGGCCAACCAATGGAACAGAATAAGAAGCCATGTGCCTACATGTCCTTAGTGAGGGCTGATATTCAAAACAGCAGGACTAACACCTGCATTGACACCAGCGGTTCAGTCTGGCAGGCATCACATCCACCCGCTTCAATGTGCCAGAAGAGACCCTTTTAATCGATAAAGAAGGGTCTGAACTGAGGGGTAAGGAAGGGATGGGAGGCTCAGAGCAGCAGCTATCGACCAACCAGCATGGAACAATTTTAAGATTTTGGTAAGGAAATGATTACTAGACTTAAGTTCATTACAACTTTAAATCTCTGAATGTGAAAAAAAGGAAGACCAATAACAAACCAGAGGAAAATACTTAAACATTGCAAAAATATTTTTGAAAGATAGACTCTGTGGTGGTTTTAAAATACGTCCTCCAATTCTTTAAGAGGTGCTGCTTCAAGAGATGGGATTTAGCTCTCCTACCTTGAATGTGGGCTAAAGTCAGTGATTTGTTTCTAACAAACAGAATATGGCAGAAGTGCAATATGTGACTTCCAAGACTAGATCATAAAAGGCATTAAAGTTTCCTGTTTGCTCTTTCTCAGGTCAGTCAATCTGGGGATGCCAGTCGCCATGCCATGAGGACATTCAAGCAGCCCTAGGAAGCCCACGTAGTAAGAAACTGAGGCCTCCTGCCAACAGCCTTGTGAGTGTGTCATCTTGGAAGCAGTTCCCCCAGCCCCAGTCAAGCCTTCAGATGACTACAGTTGGTCTTGAATTCATGTGAATAATAAATGTTTATTGCTTTAAACCTAACTAAAAATCCATGAGAAAAAAGAAGGAAAAAAAAAAGAAAATGAATAGTCCATTCACAAAACATAAAATAGATAAATGAAAAAAACACAAAGAAAAATATTCAACCTCAGGAATAAGTACAAGATGCCAATTAAAATAGGAGTAAATAACATATTTCAACTTACTAAGTTGGCAGAGGCTTTTAAGTGAGGGTGGTCTGTTGAGGATGCCAGTAAAGCGAAATCTCTTAAAATGATGGTGGGAGGGCTTCCCTGGTGGCACAGTGGTTAAGAATCCTCCTGCCAATGCAGGGGACACAGGTTTGAGCCCTGGTCTGGGAAGATCCGACATGCCGCAGAGCAACTAAGCCCGTGTGCCACAACTACTGACCCTGCGCTCTAGAGCCTGCGAGCCACAACTACTGAGCCGGTGTGCCACAACTACTGAAGCCCACGCACCTAGGGCCTGTGCTCCGCAACAAGAGAAGCCACTGCAATGAGAAGCCCGCGCACCGAAATGAAGAGTAGCTCCCGCTCACCGCAACTAGAGAAAGCCCACGCACAGCAACGAAGACCCAGTGCAGCCAAAAATAAATAAATAAAATTTTTTAAAAAAATGATGGTGGAAGTGTAAATAGGTATAGTCTTTCTTGAGGGGAATTTAGTAACGTACCAGAAGGCTTAAAAATATCCATATCCTTTAATTCAAAGATTACACTTCAAGGAATCAAACCTAAAGAAAACAGATTACAACCTGAAGATTTATACACAAGGCTGCCCCATTTTAACAATCTCAAAAAACTGAAAACAGCCTAAATATTCCACAAAAAGGGGGATGGTTAAATAAGTTATATCTATAGGAGGTAATGCTGTGCAATTATTTTTTTAAATTATGAGATACATTAAAATATTCACAATGTCACAAAGTATTAAATGAAAAAAGCAAGATACAAAACAGTATATGTAATTCAATTTTATCAATACATAGAAAATATTCTGAAACAAACTGTAGAAACTGTTAAGAGAGATATTTTTCAAGTCTTTGGATAAAAAATAATTTTCGTTTACTTGTCCGTATTCTCTCAAAATTTTTACAAAGAACATGTTCTTCTTTTAATTAAAAAAATTTTTTTAATTTAAAATCATTTTAGAAGCAAGAGATAAATGACACGCTTACCACCCACCAACCAGTACAACTCCCACGTGTGGAAGTCATCTCTATTTAAAAAAAAAAAATTTTTTTCTGTCTAAGTTTCTGAGAGAGAGAGAAAGAGAGAGAAGACATTTTCAAGAAGAGAGAAAAATGGAAACCCTAAATCCTAGAAAGTCTTTTTCCAGATAAAACAGGAAATCCTTGATACCTGGAAATCTTTTGTATAAACTTGACTAGTGGCACAAATGCACTAATCTTACTTGCTTATGCCTTGCATCTGTGCCGATGCACCGACAAATGCTGAAGGTTGCCAGCTGTGACAGATTTGGACTAATGTTGATGGGAGCGCAGGACTTGGTTTAAGTGATTTGTTAAAGCCACCGGCAGCTTGAGGGGTGGTATGCTCCCAAATATGTGACCAACATTGTCAACAACCAGCCCATCCCATACATGGAGCCCCCTTCTCAGATGTTTTGAAAATAAAATGGGCATCTCCAGCTTACCATCCTGTAAGCCCCAAACAAAACAAGCCATCCCACTAAACTCAAGCGTCTGAGACCAGGCCAATAATCTAACAGAGAGAAGCTGCTGGGAGCAGTGGGGATTGGGGCAACCCGCAGACCATATACCCCATCTAAAAGGCAATAGCACTGCACCTCCCAGACAAAATGCTTCCCCAAGCCAAATATGATTACAGCTGCCCATCTGCAACTTGGAGTCTGCACACTCCCTGGGAAAATGTTTTGTTATGACTTTATAGAATCACAAAGACCTCAGTGCTATAAACCAGAGTGTCACTATAGTAAAGTGTTGTTTCATCAGACTATAACTTACCACATCCTATTCACTCTCCCCAGTTAACTAGCATTGCTCTCTGTAATGAGCTCATAATCAGGAAAAACAAACAAACAAAAAAGCAAGCCCTTTTTAAAGCCCACGAAGGGACTCACACTGAAGGGCGAAGAACAATGAATTAGAAGTCTGAGGACCAGGTATGAATCCATCTGTGGGGTCACCTAGCTCTGGGACTTTGGGCCAGTTCATTCATCTCTGCGCCCTGTGTTTCCACTTCTTTAAGGATGAGGTTTGATCAGATTGTTGGTAAGTTCCCTGCTGACTCAAGGGGCCCACAATTCTGTAACTTAGCAAAACAAGTCACTGATACCAAGGGTTAGTTCACATCCAGCCCAACTTCCTATGCCTCTTACATCACATCTCTACAGCCAGCCCATTATTTACTAAGGAAGACATAGAATTACTTTTCCACCAGCAAGGTTGGAAAAAAATTCACAAACTGCTCCACTTTCCTGGCATTCTGGCCAACAAGGTTTGACTATAATAATGTGTCTCTAACTTCTTGGTGGCCTATAGTTTGTATTTTCACTTGCAGACTGTGGAGGTCCAGGAATGAATGATGTTCGCTGAAGAATATTATACTCAAATGTCTGTTCCACCACTGGACAATTATGGTACTCCACCAGGTTTGAATTTGTAAAGAAAGGTTCTCTGAACACCACTTTTGAGTCTGAAAAATGTTCAGAGGTTGACCGCAGAAAACAAACATTTTCCAACAGATCTGCAATGATACTTCACTGTTAACTTTCACAGAATGGCAATACAGGCTTCTTTGAAATTTTTTCTCTTACATCAGATTACAGCAAGAATATCTTTAGAACTGACCGCCAAGACAAGCCACAACTCAAGCTTAAAGAATACTCCAAAACCCATGACAAAGGCTTTTCTCTCCAACTGAAAACAACTCTCCAACTTCTTTTGATTACAGGCTTCTGCGTACATGCGAAACATACTACAAAGAAGTGAAATCACCATGGACAACGCCAGAGAAACAGTGTCATTAAAGGTGGTGGTCAACTGATTTCTACTGTATCCAGGTAACTTTGTTTTGTAAAAAAAACAAAGCTATTGAACCAAGACATTACAGCTTGATGTAAAAAGGCACTATCCAACTATTAACGAAAGAAGGTATATGATGGAATAGGGAACCAAAGAACATTAGAACATTTCCCTCTGCACATGCACAACTTACAAGACTGAAAACTCTTATCAGAGTTTCTTTCTTTCTTTCCTTCCTTCGGCATTTATTGATTTCCTCCTCTGAACTAGACACAGTACTTAGAAATAGGACTACAATAAACAACACTGCATGTTCCCTACCTTCAGGGGGCCCACTGGTGGGGGGAGCCGTATGGTAAGGCATCACCACACGGTGAGAAAGTGCTAGGAGAGAGGGCGGGGTGCACACTGTCCTAAATCAGTGGGTCCAAGAAGGCCTCTTTGAGCAGCTAATGCTGAATTTAGCCCTGAGGTTAGTCAAAGACAGCCAGATGAAAGCTGAGGCAAGGAGAAAGCCAAGAAGGACATACCAGTTATTGGAAAAAAAACAGGTGCCAAGACAAAAGCCACCTCAGAGTGCATGGCGAGTTTATGTCAGCACAAGGTGGTCCAGCATAAGGAGAAGAGTGGCGAGAAATGAGGCCAAGAGGGATGCTGTATGCAGAGCTAAGAAGCTTGGTCTTTTCTCTCTGGGACAATGAGGAGGCAGACCGTCCAAGTGATGGCCAGTTTTAAGCAAGAGAGTGATTCAGAAGGGTTTTTAGAAGGATCCTTCTAGCTGCTGCGTAGACAACAGATGGAGAAGAGTCAAGACTGGAGGCTGAGAGGTAGCCAGGAAGTTCCGATAGTGATCTGGGTGAGAGATGATGGTGAAGTCAATTCCATCAGACAAGTGCAAGGGGATGGAGAGGGGAGAACAAACGTGAGAGGTGGCTAAGAGGGTCCAGAAGCATGAAGGCGCTTGAACTGATAACCTGTGAGGGTACCTTTTTAAGCTCAGCATTCCCAGCTTAAGGCTACCCCAGTCCCAGAAACATCAATATCACATGGTCACTGACACCCAAAGAAGTTCTCTAAGCTTGGCAACACCCTAATAACTATATGTAGTCCTTTCAGTCCTTCAAACAGGTGGGGACCAACTGATACCTAAGTGCCCTGACTGTCACTTCTTTCTCAGCTAGCCCAGCCAGCGTGGTAGAGCGTTTACACTGGAGCAGCAACTTTCCATTTTTACTATACGTACGACATGACACCTGCTTGCAGGTAAAAAGGAATATGAATTTTCAAGTCATGGAAACACAACAAATCCTCAAGATGTGTAAGAGTGTATTTCACATTTGTCAAACAGACTGACTTCAGTAAAAAGAGATATCTTAAGACATGACGCATCAAACAAATAATCTGATGTGTCAAGATACTTAGTAACCAGACTAGTGATGCCGTGTTGTTTACCAAAAATAGCACTGGACTATTCTAACTAGAGTCAGAAAGGTTGGTTTTCAGCTCTGGCTTGTCACCAGCTGTGAAGCTTTGTGTGTCTTTGTCTTAAAATGAGGAAGTTAGGAAAAAAGACCTTCAAGATTCTTTTCAGCTCAAAGATCCTAGGATCACCTCCATCTTATAAGGTATTTTAACCTGTGCAGCTGCAAGATCCTTATGACAGAGAGAAGCTCTGAGGTGGAGCTTTGAATCTCCAGTCCCCTTTGCAACTAAGCAATCCTCTTACATATTTTATACATATTATTTGTTTAAAGGAAGGTTATTAAAAAAACCTTGTAAACTTGTGCTCAATGGATTTGCATATTTTCTTAAAGATCCCAGTTCATCTCTCATTCTCCTCTAGGAAGATAAATATCATCCAGAAGTTAGGGTTTAACAGAGAGTAAAGATTGCTCTGCAGCTTTGGATCTTTGCAATTGTTTTAAAAATCCATACGGTTAAATCAGTGATTCACAGATGCAAATTCTGTGTTTATCCCAACCTCTAAGCCTTCTGTGGCATTTGAGTTTATAACAGCTTTTGCAAATGTTGATGTAAGATTTGGGATTAAAGTAGGAACACACCACCTGTCTTAAAGTTGACATAAAAGTTATAAAATGGGATGTTACACTTTTTCTAATCCTTGTCTCTAACCAGACCCATATGTAAATTTCACATGGTAGCATTTAGTAGCATAATTAATCCCTACTTTATGTTATGAGTAATATTTCCTATTCCCGACCCTGTAACGTCCTTTAAGAAGATCCATGTTCCAATTAGACTAGCCCATCGGCACTCTTTTAATGAGCAGATTAATCATTCAGATGGGTACAGCGGTGTCATCACAGGTTTTAAATATGATAATCTACATCCTAATGGTGCTGCAAAGCCTTGGCTTAGAGCAAAAAAGGTAGACGAAATTGGTGAGAGTTGCATTTTGTTCTCTATCTGGGACAATGCAGGACACAGGAAACCTTGAATAATGCAGAGGGGCAGATTTAGGAAAGTAATCATAATTCAGTTACAACAATTATTTCTAGGGGAAGTCATATTTGTTGATTCCTTGAAGCACATGCTCATATGTTCAACTCTGATATGGGGAAAATTTTTCATGTTTTCTTGGCCAAACATCTTCTCTTTTAGAACTGTATTCCCAACTTCCCCTTCTAAGAAAGGCTATTAGGAAGGGGACTTCCAAATGAGAGCAGTTTTAAAATAATGTTAATTTTGGTCAAGCCTGACCCATATTGATCAAAAGGTTCCTCCAGAGAGGTATGAGAGGGGAAAAAATGTCTTTCCAACTTGATGACTACCTTTTCACATAAGCTTATAGAAAACTACTTATTTTTCTCTGCCTTCATTTTTCCTCTCTACAAAAGCAGCATTATAGCCAAATCTCAGAGAGCATCAGTTCTCTGGGAAATACAGGGCAAAACCACTGAAAAATAGGCTCACAGAGCAAAATATCAACAAACTGGAATTCACTGTAAGTGATTCACCCTGACGAAAAGTATACTCTTAGAAGGCAATTAATAAACCCAAGAAATGCAAACCAAACACATACTCTCTTTTCTGTACTTCTTAGGGTTTTATCATCATTACCCTGAAACCAAGCCCTCCTTTGAATTCTTACACTGATACCCAGTGAAACTTGTTCCCCTAAAGACAGTCACCTCACCTGGCTTGGTCTTGAAAACAAGTGCTAAATCATCTTCTTAGAGCAAGTCATAGTTACATTTTTTATACAAATAGCTGAAAGCCGATCCATGTGTACCTACAGCAAGGGTTAGCTGCCAAGAAATCTCCAAAGAGAACATAGGCTGACTTGAGGAGATAGTGAAGGATAGTAACTTAGGGCAGATGTCAAGTATATGATAAAGGAACATAATGGGATGGTGCTGTTAATATGCTCAGGGTAACCCCAGGTTCATCAGCAGCATCTGCAATAACAACCCAAGTTTCTGGATCTTCACAGATAAAAAGCCCTTTCAGGAAATAAGACATTCAGAGAGCAATACTTGAGGGGGGTTGGGGAGGACTGCTCTTTAGTGATAGCTTCATCCATTCAATTTAACAGATGCATATTGAGCCCCTAGAAGAACGAGGCACTGTGTACACAGAAGTGCAAGAGATACGCAGATCCCTCTCAGGCCGGTCCATATAGCTCTAGCTCTGTTGGGAAATACAAGAAGGAAAAACGATCTTATTTCAAAAAGTCTGAATTAAAATACAACTGTCTTGAATTGTGGACCATAATAAATACATATCTTATTGTAAAATGAAGCCCTTTTCTATGAGACACAAATTGAGGCCTCACTACCATCAAGATCCTTGTTCTAGGACAAATCTCTTCTTCAGTGTCATGCCCATATCCACCTCCTAGCGTTTCAGTACTTTCCCTATCAAAACCTGCTCTGAAAAGATTCTTACGCTAAAGTGCAAGTGTCAAGCATGTGTTTGGAAGGGGAAAGAGAGCTACGTCAGCTACGTGAGCTGGTCAGAATTCAAAAAATCAATATGCTAGAATTTCAGACAGCAGCAAGACTGGGAAAAATAATTTAGGTAGGGAAAGAAAGGCGCTGTGGTTTTGGGGAATAAGAAAGGGAAAAGGTGTTTCCTGTCCCAATACCTTAGATTTATCACTTGGGAAGCTTCCTCAAGACACACATTAACCCTGCTTCTTGCACATGTAGTCACCACCATGAATAAACATGAATTCACCCAGTTTCTTCCTAGGACAATGATTCTGAGAAAACTCCAAAAGGGCCAATTTCCAAAACTCAGGAATTTAAAAAGTTTTGTGAACGAACTGTACATGGATACTCTTAAGAAGGATGGCTTAGCATCTGTCCTTGAGGGAAAATACTGAAAAATCTAGAAGACCCTCCCTGAAACGTGGATTTTAAGTGCAACTCAAACACGCTTGTCTGTTCCCCGGTAGGTTTAACTCATCCCTGTTAAGCACCACATCATGGAAAAACACATGTCAACAACTACCAATCATTGCAAAAAAATAATTATAAATTAGTTCTAGATGTCTAAGTCAGTACGATTCATTTAATGCTTCCACTGAGATCCTAGTCCAAGAAGAGTTAATCAAGCATAGCGGCTTCCTAATCAGAACAGTGAACTAATGATCTTATTTCTGAGTAATACCAGTCAGATAAAGCTCTCAAAAGGTAGTTAACATCACTTTGGTGGAAAGGAATGACAAGTGCAAGTCCTAGTAGGGGTAATGCATCATTCAGGCCCCCTCTCATTCTGACATTTTAACGTTATCTTGTTTTACTGTGTCGGCCTAACACTGCCACTGCTGGCAAATTAAACTGTGAACTTACAAAGTGGGTGGCAATAAATACAAATTATGAGAGTTCAAAAGATGTCCCTGGAGGTGCACTGCTAGACACAGAATGTCTCTGGCTTTTCTGTCACATAGTAGTAGACGAGAGACAAAGTAGAACAGGCATTTCTGGAGGCAGGAGAACAAAAAGAAAGAATTAACTAGCTGATGATAAAAATGAGATGAAAATTAAGAGAAAACACATGTTTCAAAAACCAGTTTGAAGACGACACACCAATGAAAAAGGGAAGAGGTCCAGAAAAACTATATAAACATGAAAGGTCTTATTATATACTGGTCTTTTATGTCAATGACATCAAAAATCTATTTTGAAACTGAGCCAGGTATTCATAAATTATCAAAAATAACTGCCAGGTATGCTGAGTAGAATTTACAATGAGAAAATTTGCACTGATGCCATGAATCTTGTTCAGCTTATACAGTTGTTAAATGAAACCTGAACCACAGGCCCCACCTCCCCTCCCAGCCCAACAAAGAAAGGAAAAAAAAGAGAAAATCACCTTCTTCTAAGTAACTGTGGGTGGACCAGGCGAGCATGGATGCCACTGAAAATATAAATATCAAGAGTTCCTCAGGAAGCAGTTGTAGGCCAGGAAAGGAGGCTCTCAGCAGTCTTAATTTTTGCAGGAATTCCATGTGCTCTCCTGGTTAACTCATCCTCAAGGGTTAATGGGTAAAGTCAGGGAGAAGAGAATGAACATTAAAGTGTTTCTAGAAAGTCTTCTGAGGGCTTTGCCAACTTCAAATGCCTACATTAAAAGGCAGAAACACAACTCAAACAAAAGAATCTGCCCCTTTTAGTCACATGAACGACGGCGCTAACAAGTACAACCAGAGATCAGATTTTTTAATATTGCCTAACATGGAGACTTTTGCTCCTAATTTGGTCTAGTTCCACTAATGAATCTTATGAAATATTTTATCTGCCTATTCCATGCCCACAACCCCCTCACAGGAGACTGGGAAATCATCGTTTCTTCCAGAGTGCAGATATCAGTTGGACCATATGCAACAGCGGTCTGTTTATTTTTCCCATAAGCCACCAGTTTCATAGAAACTCATTAGCATCACCTGTGTTAATTACACTAGCAAACCAATCAACAGCTCCTTCTTAATTAGGTTTTCTTTATTAAAGCTGGAAATTGCCAAGGAGACAAAAGTCACCTGGGGAAATTATGTGAAAAGGAGTGTTTATGCCAAATTACACACTAAAATAATAATAAAATAGCCCGGTTTGTTTACAGAAAAAGGAAACAATATTAATATTCAAGGTCACTGGCACACTCCTTATTAATTATTCTCGTTATATTAAATTGTGATCATTTCTGCTTCAGGAGGGTTGGCTTATAGAAAGGCTTTGTACTCAAAGTTGACTCACATCAGATTTTAATGGCTGTGGTCAGCAATTATGACTTGCTTATTCCATAAACACGAGCACCCACGGGTTAAAGCAGTTAATACTAATTTCATGAGCTCATGTCCCAACCGTAACTCAAAATACTGTATGTCTGTTAGCAAACCTAGAAAGGCGTATAAAAATCTACTCTGAAAGGAAAAGATACACATGTGACTCTTGGAATTTGTAGTTCTCCTAAAAGAAAAAGGAAAAAAGACTTCCAACCATATTCCTCTCACTTTCCAAGAGCCTTTCATCAGAGGGGGGTGGCCACAGCACTGAGAACACAAAAGCAGCTTTTAGAAAGAGATTCTTTCTCCAAGGTTAGACTTATGGGGAGGTTCCCCTGGGACATTTAAACCAAGCCTGGCCAAAGCACTAGAAAGTAGATTGCAGGGAGCTTCCTGCTCTGGTTGTGTGGAGGTGGAGAGGGAGGGGCAATCCTGGGACCTAATAGGTCTTTTCATTTTTGATTGACTATAATCTTAAGTACACTTATCATGGACTCAAAATCTATCTTCAGAATAATAAAATCTGGGCACACCCATCTGTAAAGCGGGGATAACAATGCTTAACCTGATTCTTGCAAGAATTAGTTCATATTTAGAAAGTACTTTGATGATAAAAATCACTGAGTGAGTGTTATTTGTTCTTATTCCCATTGGTCCTGGAAAATTGCCTGTCTGGGAGGCCTGTGAATTCTGGTTCTCTGTGGCCAAAAGAGCAATTGTAAAAAGTCAACTAGATTTGGGAACTGGACCTGTAAGAAAAGCAAACGTGGACTTGAACAAGCAAACATCAATGGAATCACTTTTCAGCCTCAAGCCCAGGACCCGACTGGGCTCAGTGGGCTGATTACCAGCTCTCAGTGGTTCCCTTCTTAGGGTCTTCTTGGCTTGACACACTCCCCACCTCAGGTCAAGGCATAAAGAAGCTGGCTGACTGTGCTGATGAATATTCACTGGAAATCAAGGAGAGTTTGCCGCAAGCCTCATAAGAACCTTTTTGTTTTCTAGAACAAACGCCACAGAAGATGACCAAAAGACCACAAACAGAGACATCACAAATGGTGTCAAAGCCTGAGGAGATATAAACATCAGAAGATTTTTGTTGTAGTCTCTAAAGACCAGCGACCCAACACCTATTCAGTATTGCATTCAAGAGATAAGGCTCTGGACATGCCCTCTCTCCTCCACCTTGGAAAAGTGCCTAGAACCTTAAGTCGTAACTTTGGAATTCCTTCCTAGTGTTGCAAGATTAATATCAAAGATGAATATCAAAGGAATATAGCTAAAAAAGGGAAACAGAACAGGTAAACAAGTATTTGGATACGGATAGCAACCTACGTATTTCTTTTTCTTGGTCATCTTGCTAATTGACACAGTCATTTTTAACCTTCCTTTCAGAGATTGCATGGGTTCCTCTAGAGAATGAAACTTCAGTTTACACAAAAGCCAAGGTGTCCAGGCTGCATCTTCATGACTGACTGATGACCTTTGTGGAAAGGTGCCTATCAGGACAGGACGCTGTCTAGCCTGCCCACCTCAATCTGCATTCCCAGCTGCGCTTTCTCCCTCCCCTCTCTTTCACCCTCCCAGCCGAACACCTTGTCACTCAGGCCTCAGCTGAGTTTGTTTCATTCACCTCACCCAGATAGCATACACACTGCATATTTGGGTACACAACTGTCACATCACTAGACAGTTTAGACAGAATTTTAGCAAAGGGGTTATCAAAGCAGATCTTTAAAGGGGGCAAAGTATATGTTCCAAAATACAGCTTTATGAAACAAGGTCAGCTTAAAAATCCTGTTAGTGGACCTGACACAGAAGCCATTCTAAAAAAAATGAATCTTAAGTTGCAGTGGTTTTATTTAGGGTTTCATTCAGGAAACGCCAGGAGACCTCGAATACTCAATGCCCATTGCTGGAAATGCTTCCCTTAAGTTTAGGATCTACGTGCTTATTAAAGACTGGGTAGACATCTCCCTTGTTGTCTGAAAACCTTCCCATCTATCTGTCCTCCACCTTCAATGGCTTCCCATCTCACGCAGAGTAAAGGCCCAAGACCTTCATATGGCCCACAGGGCCACCAAAAGGGCCCCATTGTGCCTCTGGCAGCATCGCCTACTACTCTCTCCCTCGCTTGTGCTGTTCCAGCCACACTGTCCTCCTGACTCTTCATCAGACCTATTAGGCACACTCTTCTCTCACCTCACACCGCTTGGTCCGCCCTGCCTTCCCTTCCCCTGGCCAGGCTCACACCCTCTGCTCCTTTAGGGCTTTGCTCAATTACCAACTTATCCACTGGGGCTTCTTCTGGCCACTGTATTTCAATAACAATTCTAACCCCACCCCAAACGTTCCCTTTCCCCACTTCCTGAATTACTTTCTTCAGCAGAATTTATCATCGTTAGACGTCCGATGTATTTTGTTTGTCTGTCTGTCTGTCTCCCTGTCTCCCCCAGCGAAAACATAAGCTCCAAGAGGGCAGGGATTTTTTTTTTTTTTCACTCTTTCATTCATGCTGAATCCCCAGTGCCTGGATGCTAGGATGTACTCAATAAATATTTGTTGAAAGAACAAAAGAACGAAGGAGGACAGGAAAAGAAGAGGGGAAGGATGTTATCGAAGGATGTTATCGCTTACCTTAGCTTTCATTTCTCCTGCCATTCATTTCTTTCCCTCTTCCCTCCCACCTCCTTTCTCTAGAATATTCTTCTGCACCCTGCCACTCCAATCCCACCTCCTTCACCTGCTTAACCCTCACTCTTCTTTCACCACTTACTCAAGCCTTTCCCTGGCCTCTCTAACCACGTCAAATCACCATACACACTCTCCTCTATCTCCACTAAGCCGACCCAGCAAATCAACCAAATATTCAGTGTCCTCTCTCTTTTTTGTTTTTTGGCCATGCCCGCATGGCTTGCAGGATATTAGTTCCCCAGCCAGGTCTTAAATCCAGGTCATGGCAGTGAAAGCACCAAGTCCTAACCACTGGACCACCAGGGAATTCCTGAGTGTCCTCTCTTTTATGAACTTATCCCATTACAGATTTCTCATTTACGTGTGTGATTTTTTAAATTAATGTCTAGCCCCAGGCCCCACAGTCTCATGAGAACAGGACCCTGTCTATTATCATTATGCTTCCTTTTACTAGCACCCGGAAGACATGCAATTCTATTTGTTGGCTGAATGAACTAAAAGTTTATCCTCTGAAGTAAACATTAATTCATATACTATTCCTAGCTAAGAGCTCCATGAAAGCCTAATAACTCTTAACAGTAGTAGGAGTAGCAACCGTGGTCATTGTCATTGTTATCATATACAATGTCACCTTTTGATTCTTGCCATCTCACCCCATCTGATCCGCACCCTCAATTATTTGCCCCACCTTGCACCCTGAAGAAACCTGCAGACTCCCAGATCTTACAAACTGCAACCCCCTTCTTATTTCTAATGCACTTTGCAGGTGCTCCCATTCATTCACGCCTCCATTGTCGAATTTACCATTCTGAATGTATCTACAGGTCTACATGCTCCGCAGGGTTATAAATGCAGCTTATTCTCTTTCTGTCTCTAATTCCTAGCACAGTGACATATTCAATAAAAGTCTGAAGAAACAAACAAGTAGTTACTCTATTCTGACTGATTTCAAGTCTTCTGTGATTAGATGACAACCTATGATTCAGAGAGCCCCAACAAAATCAATCCCTTGTCTCTTCACTTTCACAAGCATGCAGGCTTGAGGAAGAAAGTCTGGCAAATCACCCAAATCTTTGGTAACCTATGTTCACTGTCTCAAGTAAGGGGAGCCAGCAGGTCTGATCTTTCACAGCCTAGAGTTTCTAAATTGCCATTTGAGAGGTATTTCAAAAATCCTCAATTCTGAACTGTCTCACTGTAATGATCTAAATTTTATTTGTTTTACATAATTTTTTCAAGTTTACTGGTAAGAAAAAAATTCTCATTGAAAATATACACAGCTTTGATATGGGGTTTTTTTTGCAGACAATTTCTTGAATACACACACACATTATCTCCCTGATAGGCAATAATGGTTCTTTAAGGAGCTGTCATGATCAATTGTAAAAATACATATTTAGAACACTTTTTAAAGTGTATGTATTATAAAAATGTTTTAAAATGAAAACTATTTACCCAAAAGACTATAATGGTTCTGAAGAGTATTTTGTAAATCCTTATTTGAGACTTTAAGGGGAAAAAAAGATTTCTGACCTGGGAGATCATAAAGACTTCACTAAGCCATTAACATTCATTGTCTCTCAAGGGCTAAAAATGTTGCTGGGAACATGTTTACAGGTTAGAGAAAAAATACAGACCATGCTGCTGACAAAGGGTCTTCGATGCTCCTCTGTGCTGCCCCAAAGGCTGACAGACACCAGTCCATTATACTAACTAATGGCACACTTAGAAGAAAATGCCATCCAGAAGATGTTAGCCCAGGGACCTTGACTAATGGGTACTGTCTAATGTTCAAAGACCCCATCAGCTCTGGTCACTGATGAGACATTCTAACAGTAGTGCATTAAGACCTTAGTGGAGAAAGTCACTGTGGGAAATCTGATAGGATGAATTGGGTATTTGAGGAGAAAACACTCTTTACCCCTCTCATCTCAAGCCTGATTCAAGAGAAAAGAGATGATTAATAATCACATGTAAAAATCTAGTCTCCTACACCTTCTGTATCTCCTTCCACAGTCCTGAGCAAGGAAAACACATTTGACTAAGAGCCCTTAGCCCTGGTACTTAGTACTGACTGTGTGCTGTGTTTACTAAGGCAGGAAAACAGGACACTTTCTGGTTAATAAGAAAAAAAAGCATTCACTTCAGTGCTCCACTGGAAATTTTCTTAAGAGATGCAAGGGTCTGTCTGGTGAACAGCAGAAAATACATTGGATTGGCCCCAAAGTTGTGAATGCTATATAGTGCCTTCATATTTTTTGTCAACCCTTTTTAACAAAAGAGTTTTAGTTTTTGTAAGAAAAAAAGAGTTGGGGGATGGAACGAAAGAGAGGGGAGAAAAAGAGCAAGAAAGAAAAGGAAGGAAGACTGAAAGACATCAGTGATATTATATACTAAATGCTGGCCTGAACCGAAATATCACAGGTAACCTATAAACAGAAGTCAAAAATGGAAGGATGGAGAAACTTAACCAGAACCACATGAGAAACACTACTAGATATAAACAACTGGGGTGGAGGCTGACAGGGGGCTCGAGTTGACACATTTTTCACTTTTTACACTATAGAGTTCACAAATCTCTACCGGGCTTCCTCAAAAACCTTACCTGTTGGGTCCGAAGGACCAGCTGGGTTTGATTAGGACAGCAGTGCACCCCTGTATGGGCAAAACGAGGTCAGGGATGATTGGACTCGGCTTTACACCAAAGGAAGTTCAGTCCCTAATAGTTAATGAAATGAACAGATTTCCCTTCTTACACCTGAAATAACCTGCCTCCAGAGTCTGCCCAATATACTGTCTCTGAAAGCAAATAGCCCCGGCTAAGAGTACCTTCAAAGCCAAGCTTTCATTTATTGTCAAGACAGAATCGAATTGGTCCTTTTTATGTAACACATGAGTTAGGCTGACCTAGCCATTCGTACACAGCAAAGTACTGCTTCATTGTGTTGGTTTCATTCCCTTTCCTGTAATGTAACAAAAGGAATCTAAGTAGTCAAGGGCACCTAAGCCTGTGATGAGAGTACTTAGCTCTCATCAGTGGTAATGGGACTTAAACCTAACATTTCAGACAGGATGGATTGCTTTGTCGGGTACTTTTCCTCTTTTTTTTCCTGAGCTTGATTTCACACCAGCTATGTTCACAAACCCATAATAAATCACTAGGAATGTAAAATACACTACACTTTCCCCCCCACGTTGGCCTGGGTCATTTATCATTCTGCAGATTTCAAAAAGATGGTAGTGTTTTTATTGCAAAGGCCTTGTCATTACAGAAACTAGAAAAGAAAAGTATTGATCACAATTAGATCATATATTAGCAGCCTCTGGTGCCTGGATGGCTGAGGATTTCAAGCTAGATCATTCTCCCCTCTGTTAAAATTCTGCACAGCAAATTTCTTTTATGTTAGAATAACTAGTATAAACCCATAAAATGTAACCTAAAAATGTAATTATAATTGCCATGCCAAAAGCAAGCCAGTCAATATCTTCCCGATTCTAATAGTTTCAAGCACTATTACCTTAACGGTCTCACATCACAGTACTGATTAAAGAAACATTTTGTCTTTTTATCTGTATGGAACGGCCAGCATAATCACTGAAGCATAGAGAGCTAAAATATTTATTAGTGCGTATACATCTTGGTTCAGGCAGTGAATGTCAATTTAGGGGTGGAAAGTTACAACACAGCCCTCCATTCAATCCATTTTCAGGATCCTCTAGCACTCCTTGGGTGGTCATCCCAAGCAGAGGAGGAGATCTTAAGATCTGTCCCTCCACGCGAACGAGCTCCTTCTGCAGATTTTCCCAAAAGAAGCTCTTCTCGGGAGCTTTGAAACTGGTCTCAAATTGACAGTGACTGTCGTGGACCAGTGTCAACCAACAGAGACAAGCCTGAAAAGAGACACATTCAGTGGATGGAAAGCATGAAGTGAGGCCAGCTTAACAGCAGCCGGTTCTCCCACCCACACTTCCTATCCAGCTAAACAGACAAGCAAACAAAACTATTCATTTTAACTTGACTGATTAAAATAAACGCAATCTAAAATCTGTGAATCAAAACCTAGTCTTTTCCCACAGAATACATCATCTATAATTTATATCTTGAAAGGTATCTATCATCACATTCTAGCCAACTACCAAACGCAGAATTAGAAGGAACATATAAAAGGATTTCTCCAAGCTAGACACTTAATATTGTTTCTTTCTCCAAACTGTACAATCGAATTATGTAGATTTGGAATGTAAGAAATATAAAAAGGTGTTGTAAAATGAACGGCATATTCCTGATCATTTCTCTTAGAGGTGAAAATATATTTTCTCCCAATCAGTTGAACAGGAGGAAAATTTAGAGTCCTATCAGTTCAGAAGCATCAGCACAGTGGTCAAATAAAAATTTCTACCATGTGATGTGAACAATTAATTTTACAATTAAACTTATCCGTGTAATGTGCATTTCCAAAGCTAAATACAAATCGGGTGGAGAAAATCTGTTTCGTTTAAGGATATACAGTCTGTGACTTGGTAGAAACTCCACATGGCTGCCCTCCCAATGGGTTGCTGAGGGAAAGCCTCTATTAGGACTTTTCCCCAGTTCTTAAGTAAACAGGGTAGCAGGCTCCAATCCACCCCTCCTTGGGGAAGAGGGAGCAGAGAGGAGAGAGAGACACAGAGGCGAAGGGGATGGAAAATGGGTGCCCAGCTCCAGAATTAAGTGAGAACGCCAAACTTGTCATCCAGGGATGGCCAAAGGGAAGAGGCAGAATCACACCTACACAGTCTACCCATGGGTTAACTGGCATTTCTAATACTTTTCACCTAGTCTGACTTGACAGACGCCTAACCTTAGCTACTGAGTGGAGACAGGCTGATGGGTCTTGGCCATACAGGGGGAAAATTTTTGATGCTTCTCACTTATGACATGATTGATTTTCTTTCAGCGGCCCTTCACTTCGGGAAGTGGCGAGGGCTGGCTCACTGTGCCCCGGTGCGCCCTGACCCCCGACACGTGGCCACTGTGAGGCTGGAAACCGATGACGGCAGAAACCTAAAAAATCAATAGGCCCTGTCAGTCAGGGACGAGGCGGACGTCTTTTAAAAACCCAATCACGACATGTATTTGCTGCATGGTGTGGATCTACTGCACACTTGAGAACACACTGAATTTCCCCTTCCCCTTATTTATTTATTTATTTGGCTCTGCTTTACACTTCATTTTACCTCTTTTGGGGAGGGGGGTTGGAAAGACCTTAACCTTTCAGGCAGTGAGGGAGAGGGAACAAGTCGTGTGGTAAGGTTGGTTCTTCATGATGTTAACAGGAAAAATTCCCTGGAAACTATTTGAATAGTATGAAATAAATAGAGCCCCTTGTGGCTGCCAACATAAACAGTGACATCATTTTTTTTTTTTTTTTTACATTATCTGGAAAGAATTTAGATATAAGACTTTTAAGTCTAAAAACACATGAGGGCAAAGCTGCTTAATAGACTTGGTTAAGGGAAGAGTATTGTTTCATTTTTCTTTTGGGGTTTCTTTAAGGTGAAAGAATGGAGGACACATACACACACAAACACACACACACACACACACACACACACACACACACACACACACACACACACACAATAGTTCTCTGCTGGGGAACTAGAGCAAGCACTGCAAGAATCGCTCAGTTTCCAAGCAGGGTCAGCGTAATATTCTCCATTCAGTGTGGAAGAAATACCAAATATGCATCCTTTCTTTGGGAGACAGACAATGCAAAAGATGGCATTTAGCTTCTTCGTGATCTGGGGGTGGGGGATAAATATCAACTCTGACAAGCCAAAAAGATAAGAGAAATACCATCAGGTGAAATGCAGCCACATGGGGAAAGAAATTCCACACTCACACAAAAAGAAAAAAGCAAGTAAAAAGGGTCTGGAGACTATAGGGAAGGATTCTATTAGGTACAATTAAAATGTGTGTTATGAGAGCTATGTGCAAGTGTATTTCAGAATTTCTGTGACATGCTTTTCGTCCTTCTTTCCAGAAAAATAGGTGTATTATGAATCATCTTAAAATCCACCAAGGTAAATATCATATATTAAAAAGAAAGCAAATAAACAAAATCTGTGCCTGAATTCCCAAACTAAGCCCAATTAAAGGTTTCTTTATGGCTGTAAACCTGACAAGCTACAATTTCCCCCTGTTGCAGTGGGTGTGTGTGTTTTAATGTAATATTAATGAGCCAGGATGGAGGGTCATAAAAAGTGATAGGTTTTTTCGATGGTAAATTATAAATCGGTATTGATTTTTCCCGGCACTAATGCAGCCAGCTTATTGTAAGACACCACAGGCAAAGTGCACTTTATCAGATTAGACTGGGGCCGGTATCAAATATACATGAGAATAAGGATGCATTTGTGAGTTAGACTATACTTTTCTTCCCTAACAATGCATGAAATTTTTAAGGAAAAAAAAAAAAAAAAAAAAAAACACCAGACAAGGTTACTGGGAAATACAACATTTTTTTTTTTCCAAAGCACAGATTTCCAGAATTGTTGCTCTTGGGACAATTTATTTCAAATTGAATAGAAGGCAGTAATAATACTAATGAAATTATAAATAGGTTTCTTTAAAGGCTGTTCTAAGTTTCTTTCGTTTAATTTGTAGCATAGCAATGAAAGGGCATACTTCTGCCCTCTCCACCGAATCCAGCCTCCGGCTGCAGCATCATTCTTTTGCCCACCTTCTGCCCACAAGTCACTGGGGTGGACCACAGCAGACAAGAAAGTGTTATTTTTTCAAATGACTGAGGTTCCTCTCCGTTGGTATTTTATAGTCATAAGGACTTCATTAGACACTTCAGTGGAGATTTTAGCTCTTGAGAGAAAAGAGGAGCCAAAGAGCATAAGAACAGGAGAAAGAAGAGAAAATGACTGGAACCCATTTCCCTGGACAAAGATGTTATTATTTGTCCTCTCTCTCCAAACATGGGTCAGCCTCTGACTCACTCGAATGTCAACAGAGATGCAAGTCCTCACTCTGAGTGTGTGTTTGCCTTTTGTTCTTTGGAGAGACTTCTCCAGCTTTGTTGGGAATGCTAGCAGCCCTGTTTCCAAACACTTCCCCACTTCTTCCTATAACTGCTAGCACACTCTCTATCAAAAT